>NC_073745.1:98147104-98369581 GCF_029784135.1 Toxorhynchites rutilus septentrionalis
CAAAATCGTTCTGTATTGAAATGGATAATGGAACTTACACCAGCCAAATGATGAGAAAACTACGTTGCCACCTTTAAGTTGCCCAATTTGGTGAGTGTACGAAAGAAGAAACTGTATAAAATTTCCAGAAAGTTAGATTTACAATGGTGACATTTGCGGATGTTGGTTCTTTATCGCATCTGAGGCTGTCAACTTAGATAAGGACGAATGCCTCCAAAAGCGACTTCTGCGCTTCTTGATGGTGTTTTAGGCGGATTTGGGATCCTGCCAAGATGCCCGGCCTGTCTTGGAATGTAATACGACTATGAGAACCTTTTTTCGTGAGATATCTGTCTTCGCATGTCTTTGGTATCGGACAATGAGAGGTAATCGGTACAAACGTGGTACCAGAGGCGACGCGTGGCCAAGTGAGCTAGCTGTTCAATCAACAATGGTGTGTGTGTGTGTTATCGTTTCCTTTTCGGGAATTGAAGTAACTTTGTTACTTCAATAAGAAGTAACTTTGAACCACAAATGCCATTTCACGTAAGGCGGTGCATTAGTAGTAGTGAACACTTCATACATAGCTGACTGCGTTTGCCCTGTCACGCTTGAAAATGTTTGAATGTGTTTGAATGACAGCTGATTCAGATGAAAGGTGTGAACCCGGTACTCATTACAGCTTATTTCGTAGTGTTGTGTTGTGTTGCGTGCGGGTTGTGTGGTGTAGTTGAATGTAGCCATCAGATTACATCCTTCACAGTGGAGAGGTTTCACCCAAACAGAAATGAAAATAAGGATATTCGGGATAATATGGAAATTACAAATAAACCACCTTCGATAATTCCTCATCCATGTTACAAATGTGAAATTTTGTTTTTTTTGTCTAAGATAGGCTAACGATATGTCAGTCGATAGAGGAGCCCCAGAAGCGACATATTCAAAGTACCGTGAAGCCCGGGGTAGGTAACGTTAAGGTTTGGAGAAGTTTTTCGTGGGCCGGAGGTGGCTCTTGTGAAAATCATACGAAAATCGATGGAATTATGACTGCCGATTTTTACATCAACACTCAGGGTTAAAATCTCGTAGTTCCATGGATTGCAACAGGTCTGAAAACCAGTCTTTGTTTCAGGCAAGGCAACGCGTCCAAACACATATGCAAAGAAAATCAAATCGTTCTTTTGTACATGGCCTATTAAACTCTTGAAATGGCCCACATGAAGCCAGGATTGGAACTCCATTTAGAATCTACGGACTAATCTCGATGCCCGTGACGATGAAACCGGGGTCATAAACAAGCAGAACTACTTTAAGGCTCCTGAGAGAGAGAGAGCCTGTCATGATTTTGATGCGCAGCACATGAAACTAACACTAGTAAAGAGTGTGCCGAAACGCCTCCATAAGGAAGCAAAACAAGTGGTAGACACATCGATGTCTGAACGACTTAAAAGTGCATTGGATTGTTCTTCGAGGTAAAAGTTATAGAAGTGGGCACTTTTCTGCCAACACATTTTTGTCGAACAAATCTCTTTTTTGTGATCAAAACTGATTCTCTCTCCTTTCTTAAGTTCAATTATCTGACGACACGGTTGTCAGATTGCGGCAAAAAGTCACGTGACCAGACGAATCTTGACAGTTCGATCATCGACTGCGATCGGAAGTCGTTTCAGACAGTCTCGGGCATTCGGGCGTTACACCATAAACATACTGTTATGAAAGCGGTTCACTGCTTGACATTGAAACACCGGGAGCTACACATTAATTGATATGCAATCGCGCGAGCGCGCGCGCGGAGCGACTACTCACTCTGGATGAATAACCTATTTCGTCGGAGTAATCCACATTTGTCACCTAGGCCTGGTGGCGGCGGTGCTGTTGGTGCTTGCAAGCATTTGTCCACGTAGAGACAATAAAACAGAACCCGTCGTACGGACGCCGTCCGTGTGTACACACTTCTTGTGACATGACATAAAATTACAAAATGCCCGCCGATGGTTTATGGGGTGGGGTGAGCCTTTCCGCCAGTTAATCACATTCAGTCCAATAATCGATGGACCTCGAGCGGGAATATTTATAACTAGCAATCAAATCGGTAGCGTGATTGTCGTTTAATGAACGTCGCGCCATTTGCCTTATGAGGCGTCGTATCTTCGCGTATTCCAATGAGCATTCAAACGCACACATACACACTCTCTGGTAACTTTTTTGAAACGCTCAAAACCATCATTCGGGGATGCCTCCAACAGAATTTTATTTTGCTTTGCGTCCATAATTTACGAATGCCAGATGAGCCGAGGGAAACCAAATTTATTGCCAAGGGTGCTAAACTTTTTTATACGTTTTCCGTCTCGGATTAGATGATCATTTTGGGTGCGGGGGGAAACGCGGCGTGTGAATGGAGCAGGAACCAGCCGAAATCATCACACGCGCACGCGGGTCGTTTTGTCACACGGGTCTCTTTTTTGACAATTTTCATTTTATTGGCCCTTTGATTGCCGTGACCTCATTTTGCCATCACCGCCATTCCACACATACGCGAGACTCAAAACCGCGGCCGCGGAATGATAGCTATCTCCCCCAGTACGCGGCGAACGGTGCCGAGAATCGTAGGCCCCTTAATTTGCCGTTATCAACGTAAATCATTGTGCAGTCGATTGTGATGAAGGCGTTCAATCCGGAGACATTCGCGGTCGGCTCGAACTGACGGCGCCGCCGTTGACGCCGCTGGCTAAAAACGGTGGGGTGTTTAAGCTGTAGCAATTAATGCCATGGAGCGGACCGCTGGTTTTTGCCTCGGCCAGTGCTTGACAGTCTTTTTTCTCTCCTCGCCCGCTTCCAAGTGTTCAAATCGGTCTCAAATATCAAATATCAAAATACTCCACTATGAATTAGGAAATATTGCGAACTGCATGAATCGAGGAAAAAGGCATCACGAACCCCGTAATTGCGTGTGCTTTGCATCTGTCCGTGGCTATTTCTCTCGGCAGCAGCAATGGAATTGAGACATCAAAGTGGCAACGTGAGCTAGCAGCAAGCGGAAAGGGGAGCGAGAAAGGAAGCAAGAAGGAAAGAAAGAAGGAAAGGAAAAAAAAAACAAGACAAGAGTCGAAATGTGGGGTCTTCATCGACTGACAAACCAACCGACCGCGGCTAATGAAAGAGGGCGCACAAACCCAGCTGTGCGCTGGGGGGTTCGAATCGCCATGGCGTGCCACCGCGGTGTTGGTCCCCAGGTATTACAACGGCAGCAACAGCAACAACAGCAACAACAACAACTTCAAAACAGAGGAAAGAGAAATCCGAATAACAACTATGCGACTGCCAACTGTGGCAGATAAAGTTATTATTTCTTGGGGATCCAAGCAATTCCGAGTGGCGCGAGGAGTAGTTACAGCTACAGAAATCGGCTAGGACCGGCGTAGGTTACCCCCCAACCTTCAGAAGAAGTAGGAGAAAAAGAAAAAAAATCACCACCAGATGGCGCAACACCGCAACCTCATGCAAACCGGGAGATACAATGTGGAAAAACGTAATGGAAGAACCGGCCAACAGCGCAGCGCAGCGCGAGGAGGAGAGAAAGAAACGAGAAGATAAAAGCGAAAAGATAGATTAAGCTCGCCGTTCCACAGCGCTATGAAGTGGTTGTACAAGTTTGGAGCACTGAAACTAATGTCTCAATTGAAAAGTATGAAGCTTAAATTGAGATATTACATTGAGAAACGTATCGGGAGGTAGATGATTATTACGGGGTTCGATGAAGTTTTCATTTGTGGTCCCCGTAGCCGAGGAGCCGACTGCGCGGAGAATTGAGGGCAAAGTCTTTCATTGTCTGCACTCGCGGTTATGGTGGGAGATTTAGATCGAGGGCTTAGATTGGCCAAAGATTTACTAGACCTCTGCGGAGCAGGAACGACAACCCCATTCAAGAGCGGATGATTTATTATGGATGGCGGTATGGGCGCGCACTTTGGGTTGATTTTACCCGGTGACGACGCATTCCATTTAGCAGATGTCTCTCTTGATTTCTACGAAGGTCTCTAATCGGGGCACGGAATCCCGCGCTCAGGAAAGGTTGAAATTCTTCCGAAACGAATCACACCGCTTTGGAGACACATTCCAGGAATTCCTTGATCCACAAGTGACTCATCTGTTCCGCAATATCTGTGGTCTTCGGCGGTGAGGGCGAGAATAGGGAATTATAAACGTACGGAGAATAAGACCACCGTTGGCGCGATGACAGCTGAGACTGAAAGTTATCGATCTTTCGCCCGCCACCGTGTTCTCCTGGTTCAACGGCACAACGTGCCGGAGAGGAACTTCGGTTCCTCAAAGTAGAATTCCAATGCCAAAAAAACTCGGATCTTCCGGGCTCGCAGAGCCCGCATCGACTGTCAATTGTCGCTGAGGAATGATACGCGGAAAGACGCGATCGCGTCGAACGAAGAAATAAAACATAATTGAGATGTTTAGTTTGTTTTGAAGCGCGTTTTTGTGCTGTTATCCCACCTTGAGGCTGTGGTTGTTGTTGTGGTTCCTTTCTGTGACTATCCCAGGGCTTCTGGCCGTGTCCGACGTTCGCACGGAAGACGAAGATTGAGAAAGAAAACGAAAAGGTTCGGCCTGGTAGTGAATAATAATAAATCTGTTATTATAGTGGGCTCCGAGGCGGCCTTCTCGTATTTCCCGCGCAGGCAAGCAGCTCCTCAATTTACTTAATTCGCCTCGACGTAAATTAAGAAACTATAGTTTTTCCTCCTCGCGGCACTGGCCGCACCCCTAGCCTCAGCGGACGTTTTTGTTTTTTTTCTTTTCAGCTCATGGTTGTCCTTTTTTCTCAATACAATCCGTCTAGATTGCGCCTACGAAAATGACTTCTTTAGTGAGCCGCGCATACAGTGATGGCAAAAATAAAAAATGCACGCGCATATTTTTTTTTACTTGTCACACTAAATAACGCTTTTGCTTATGTATTCGCTCAAGGTACACTCAAAGAATGTTTAACAAATATGACTTCCTCTGCAACAAGCACTTTTTATTTGTTCATAATTATATAACAACTTATTACTCGTACATTCTACGCGGGAAATTCGTAAAACATGCATCGATGGTTGATTGATATCGTCTCTATGCGTTTACATTGGATTTACAATATTTTGATAATATGTAACAGTTCGGCTGAAAAGGTTTACGTCAAGATGGCGCTTTTTGCAAACATTTACTTGACTATCACAAAGCACTATCTTTCATAGATACGTGTTAAAATTTGACAGCAATCGGTCGATTGGTTCGTGAGATACAGCATTGAGAGTGAAGCATCCTTTGTTATTGTGAAAAAAATGGAAAAATCCGAATTTCGTGTGTACTTGCATGAATTGGACATCGAATTTCTTCCGCAATCACCGTATTCTCAAGATTTGGCTCCCAGCGACTTTTTTCTGTTCGCAGACCTGAAGAGAATGCTCGCTGGCAAGAAATTTAAGACCGATGATGAAGTGATTACCGAATCTGAGGCCTATTTTGAGGAAAAACCGAAAGTACTGCTATCCCAGCAAACATTAAATCTTGTAATTTTGCACGTGCCAAGTCTTATAAGAAATCCGAATAAATCATAATCGCATATAATATCAATCAAAGATACATAGTGTATATCTGAAATCGCATAAAATATAAACTCGATTTTATATACCATTATCAAATTAAGTCGCAATTCGGTATAATAAACATCAATTTTATTATGTACATTGTCGTAAAATATATTTAATCCGCATCATATGCGTATATTACGCTGATGCAGTTTGTATGTCGTATAAGCGTATAATTTAAATCGATTCAGTACTGTAGTAAATCGTGTTGCATGCTGAAGAAAATCATGAAACAGTAAATCATATTAGATCCTAATAAAGAACATATTACATCATATTGAAATGTCAATGAAATGCTGATGCACTCGAAAGTTTTAACCGCTGTTGAATTAAATTTCAGATAGCCGCGCTACCTCGTGGATGATAACGACCGGAGTTTGAACTCACATCGGAGCAGTTTTCACCAAACATCAAACTGTGCCAGTTTAAACATTCATATACCACTCCCAACACAAGTCAACCAAACAATTATTATTTCGTGAGCCTATAATAAACATTTCACGAAAATATTTTGCGCCATTTGTTTTTTTTTCTATGTCTGTAATAAATCGTATATGAGTATGGCAAAAGTCGTATTTGGTGCTTTGACAATTCATGAATATATTCATATTAGATCGCAATTCAGTTTCAACATAATCGCTATTATAGCCGGTCAAAGTTGCATATTCATCCAAACAAATTCGGTAAGCATTTGCCATGTATGTATATGGCCTCCACTTTTGTATGCATATGCCAGTTAGGCGCATTATATGCCAACCAAATTTTAGGGCATATGATGTTATATATACGCTTGTTATGCGATTTAATGTTTGCTGGGATGTACTACAAAAATTGTATCGAAAAGTTGCAGGATCGCTATAATCGCTGTATCGCCCTCGAAGGCAATTATGTTGAACAATAGTTTTACTGTGTTAAGTTACAAAAAAATAGTTTTAATAGTTAAGTTTATAAGGTAAACTTTTCAGGCGAACAGTTAGAGGAACAGGTGGTGAAGTAGCTACCCTAAGGAATATGCTCATTTTCTGCGTCCACATTTTGCTACAATTCCCGATTTTCGAAGGATATTGTAGCTTACTTTATTATTGCTCAAGGCAGCATACGGTTTTTATTATAAAAATTAAAAATAGTGTATTTTCCATTATAAGAAACGAAATTTGTATAATCGAAAAAAATTATGTGGGCGAAAAATGGAAACTTGCACATATACTAAATGGGATAGATTTATGGACCGTGTCAAATGTACTCACTATCTTTGTATAGGTGTAATATTGTATTATGTTTACACAATTCATTACACATCTCACCGATCAAAGAGTTTCGTGCTGTAGTGATAAAAAAGTTTTTGGTGCATACAGACCCTATTTTCACAAGTTTTAAGAACCTGAGAGTGAAGTTTCTCTTGGGGTGACCGGACAAAGATCTCACAGACGACTTCAGCAATGACCGAGCGACTGATTAAGATAGTCAGGGAGCGAATTATATGAAAATCACAACTCTCTGAACTTAAAATGGTCGCTAATCTCTATGTTTCGAAATTGACAATGCGTTATGTGCTCAAACATGATCTGCGATACCAAGCTTCTAAGAGATGTCAAGTTCATGGAGTTTCGGAAGCTTCGAAGAAGAAACGTTTTGAAAGGGTAACTCTCCTGCTATTACTGCACGGTAGTCAGTCATTATCTTTTCGGATGATTCAAAAGTTCAAAACGACAGACCTATAGTTCTACAGTCCGAGGAATACCAGATAGTTTGGGGACATTGAATATTACTTGTCCTTCTAAATGGCACAAAAAAAAAGTATTCATATCCAGAGGCGACGCGTGACCAAGTGAGCTAACTGTAAATCAACAATGGTATGTGTGGGCGTGTTTTATATCCCTTTCATCGGCTTCGTTCAGCAGAAAACTTTGAACTTTAAATGTCATTTTTAAGCAAGGCGGCGCATTAGTAGTAGTGATCGCTTCATATATAGCTGACTGCGTTTACCATGTTGTGCTTGAAGATGCAGAAAAGTGTTTGGATGACTGCGGGTTTGAACCCAGTAAATTCCCCGTTTAATACTCTATGTATAGGTCATTTAAAAATCATCCGCGATTATTTATCGTTGATGCCTGAAATATGACTTTTTGGGTGTAATTTTTCGTAAATAGAATTCAGTGATATCACCAAAAGTGTCAAGAGTTATATTAGCTTGATAATAAGTGAAATTTGTGAAGAATTACGTTATGTGATGCATTTTTACTGCAGAAAAGGCAAGCATGGCGAGGAAGCAGGAAGAATCGTGAAATTTACTGCACGAGTTTTGTAAGTGAACGTAAAGGATTCTGTAAGTGAAGATCAACCTCACTTTGTCGGCCAGTCACTAGTCAACACAATTTTGCAGTTAATCAAACAATATCTTCATGGAGGCTGTCTAGAGATAGCAAACGCAGTATGAATCGACCATGGTGCATTGGAATAATTTTTGAAAAAGCCGTGAAGGGCAATGAATCTGACACCAGAGAACTTTAGTTACACGATGTCCATCAGCGAAATACTTCACAGATGCAATAAAATCGACTCATTTCTAAAGTAAATCCTCGCGGACTATGAGAAATGGGTGGAATACAATTTCAACTTCAAACTGGATTTACACCAAACAAGATGATGCTGTGTGTATGAGGGGATTTAAAGGAAGTCGTCCACTGTCCACTATTCCCTTAATTTCCGTTACATATTGAAAATATAGACGTTGTCGTACGACAAAAAAATGTACAGCCTACCAAAGTTCTTATTTTAAAATATTTGATAAATTCGATTACAATCACTTTACTGTAGTGTGGCAACAAAATGTTACGTCCGTTACGTTACGATACTGCGATATTGATGTAAACAAATATTCTTGACCTCTGGACCAGGGATGCCAAGTGGGTTTTCAATTGTCCCCAGATAATACGAAAAAAAGTCTTCTCCATGATTTGCAGAAAACCGTTCCCTTGAAAAAGCCTCCATCAGCGTACATAACCGAACCGAACACAATGCATAACCGCATAACAAACATAACCGAACACTAAACAGAATGCTATGTTTTCCGTCAGAAACAATGAGTTTTCATTCAAAATATTAGGAAAAAATAAGATGTAGGATGTATGTCAAATGCCTTCAAAAGAAAGACATGTTATCACTGCTGGCATCTTTTTTTCTGACCGGAATGATAAATCATGGTGATTAGAAGCAAACTAAATACGCCAAAACATTTCTGTGTCCATCTGGGACATCTACTGAGTTTTGTTTGTAAACAAGACACAATATGCGTGTGCATAGTTTGTGAACTCTATTCAATTGACCCTCTGTGTTCTAAACCTTTCGTATTTCCTATACGCCAAAGGTATATCTTCGAATAAAGTAAATATTGCAGAAGTGTAGAAAAGCAGTGTCACAAAATAAGCTTGGCAAGTATTGGCGATCTAACGTACAAATCTTCACCTAGGCGGCGCTGCGGTGAAAGTGATGATGGTTTTAAATTTTAAAAAACTGTTCAATCAACAAAAAAATATTTTTGATTGCGATGAGTCTGGAAGAAATTTAATTCTGCGCAATTTTATATATAACATGTTATTTTATTACCTTTTTCAGTAGTGAAAACTGTATAAATGTTGACAATGGTTGAATCAAAAAAGGAAATTCGTGAGCACAATCAAAACAAGTAAAATACATGGTTCCTGCATGTGAGAACTACCTTGGAAAGTCCGGAAGTAAAATACACGTGATTTGTTTTTGAGTTTTAGGTTACATTATCATCATTTTCTTAGTTCAAAAACAAAATCTAGATGTCTCACCGATCGTTTACGTTTGGCGTTAGATCGCCAATCGCCTCAGCCAATTGCGAGTTTTCTTAGATCGCAAAAAAATGATTCACAGCAAAAAGCACGCAAAAAAAAAAGAGTGGGTTGTATTTATGATATAACCGCAAGGTTGACGTGGGACTATTTTGATGGCTGTGTTAGGGAACATATGTCGGTGGGCTGTGTTAAGGAACACATTTCGGTGGGAACAAAAGTTCCCCCAACTTGCATGTATTTACAAAGCCAATTTCCCCCAGGCACATTGATTTTGAAAGCTGTGTTGGGGAAACCGTAAATCCGGCCAATCAAAACGTAGCAGTTAGGGCGTTTAGATAACGCTTGACATTTTATAGTTATTCAATTGCTTATCTCAGGACAATTAATAAAGGGTGTGTCACATCAAATTGCATCACGGAAAAAACGCTGTAGAAATTCGCCCAGTGGTCTACTGGTCTACCTTTTGAAAATTTTAGACAGTAAAATAAAAACTATTAAACAACTTTTGGCATTTTCTTTTTATTCATACTTCGAACCCAAGCCCGTATGCTCGCACCTTCCTCTTTACCCCGTCCATAAGGTTCTGTACAACGTCAGGTTGTAGTTTTTTTTGAACAGAAATCCATTTTCTCTTGAAGTCCGCCTCCTATTTGACAACTTTTGGGTTCTTCCGGAGGGCCTGCTTCATAATCGCCCAATATTTCTCTATTGGGCGAAGCTCCGGCGCGTTGGGCGGGTTCATTTCCTTTGGCACGAAGGTGACCCCGTTGGCTTCGTACCACTCCAACACGTCCTTTGAATAGTGGCACGAAGCGAGATCCGGCCAGAAGATGGTCAGGCCCTCGTGCTGCTTCAATAGTGGTAGTAAGCGCTTCTGTAGGCACTCCTTAAGGTAAACCTGCCCGTTTACCGTGCCGGTCATCACGAAGGGGGCGCTCCGCTTTCCGCAATAGCAGATCGCTTGCCACACCATGTACTTTTTGGCAAACTTGAATAGTTTCTGCTTGCGAATCTCCTCCGGAACGCTGAATTTGTCCTCTGCGGAGAAGAACAACAGGCCCGGCAGCTGACGAAAGTCCGCTTTGACGTAGGTTTCGTCGTCCATTACCAGGCAATGCGGCTTCGTCAGCATTTCGGTGTACAGCTTCCGGGCTCGCGTCTTCCCCACCATGTTTTGCCTTTCGTCGCGGTTAGGAGCCTTCTGAACCTTGTATGTACGCAGGCCCTCCCGCTGCTTGGTCCGCTGGACGAATGAACTTGACAAATTCAGCTTATTGGCGACATCCCGGACCGAACTTCTCGGATCACGTCTAAACTGCTTAACTACGCGCTTGTGATCTTTTTCACTGACGGAGCATCCATTTTTGCCGTTCTTCACCTTCCGGTCGATGGTTAGGTTCTCGAAGTATCGTTTTAGTACTCTGCTGACCGTGGATTGGACGATTCCCAGCATCTTACCGATGTCCCGATGTGACAACTCCGGATTCTCGAAATGAGTGCGCAGGATTAATTCACGACGCACTTTTTCGTTCGACGACATTTTTCCAAATTTACGAAAAATTGACAGTGAAGCATGGCCAACGTGATCTATACACTCTTATCTGATTATAAGCGAAAGCTGAAGATATAATTCCTGAAAATTAAATTTCTACAGCGTTTTTTCCGTGATGCAATTTGATGTGACACACCCTTTATTCTATTAATTGTGATAGATGCGTAGAAATATTTCCTATCAATTGATGCAATATCTTTGCGATCAATAAAGAAATGTTCGAGTTATGAACTTTCGAAATGTTTCATTTTTCGCTGCATGTTCTGTGTTTAAATTTTCATTTTACCCCTCCATATATTGCGGTTAGACGTACGTCAAAAACAATGAATACTCCTGCCGTGTATGCATTATTTCCGCCGGCACTGTACTCCTTGGCGTCAACCTCGAAAGCACGCGTCGTAGGGCCGTACGGCGTCTCGGTGATCAACTTCACAATCCTTAGGTCTCCATACCACCAGTTCATACGCATGGTGGCGCAGCTTTCGTGCTGCATTATTGACCGCGTAAGCGAGAAGAAAATGCGCGCCACACCGCCACGACTGGAGTCGGACTGCGGAGACCACCATGCGTACCCTGATTGCGATGATCCCCGCTGCCGATTGTGGTAGCAGCAACTACTTCGCGGAAGGTTACTCAGGATAACGCTGCATGCATGTTGATGCCTTGGCGCAAGGTTATCCCATCGCTGCGAGGGTATGGCTTGGAGTGCGGAGGATTGCGCGAGAGATAAATGTCAAGGTCAATTGCCAAGAATGTATGTACGATATATGTGGCATGCGCCACGGCTCGGCCGGCATCAGGATCGTGTGACTCGTGTGAATGCGTGGATAAAGCGGAGACACGATAAGAGTCTCGCGGATGCACAAACGTTTTATCCGCCTTAGTCTGTCTCCACGGTGGTGATCTTTTTTTTTCCCACAAACTAGCGTCAACAGTCGTGGCGTACCGCCTATACAACGCTCGCTGGGAAATGTTCAAATCCCAAAACACATGTCGCGCTAATAACGTAATGATAGTTTTCGCGGCTGTTTACATCCAATGTTTATCTCCTCAGCTAGCCGCCAGCGTAAAACAGCATCGCGCATCTCCTTGGCGGTCTTATTTGCCGCGGCAACCGAGCGCGAATATGTTGAATTGTTTAATCTGATATTTAGACCTACCGCATCGACACTGTTGCCGCGGCACACACCTCGGGGGTCCCACTCTGCGCGCGTTACTCGCGCCTTCGTCATCGACAACGACGAAACCGGAGAGAATGAGCGTGGAGTAACGTGTATGTCAATATGACGTATACCCGCTTCACGGAATGCCTGACCAACACAGCGAGATCACGAGGATCGAGCTTGATCGAGGCTGAGAGCAAGAGAGAGAGAGTCCTAATGAACATACCGGAGAGACCGGACATCTCACACTACGCCAACCTCACGGAAGTCTCGTCTGTATTGGTACCGGAGTTTGACTGCGCTCTCGTGCCAACAACTGTGGCTCACAACCGCAACGGAAAATGTCTTTATTATTGTGTAGTAAATCCAGAACGGGCGAACAATAAACCGAGGTGGTCTACTGTGCCAAATATGGACAGCAAGCTGTAGGCTGAGCGGCGATGTGAAGCGGTGATCTGAGGTAGGGGCGCGTCGTGCTTACGCTCGGCTCTCGGGAGGAAGTCCCGCTCCGGAGCATCAGTAGTAACAATAATAATAATAATAATACGGGCAATTTTAATATAAGCCAAACATTATATTCTTCTTTCCCGAAGGTGTCTTGGCTGTATTCGTTGTCATTCAGTTTCGCTCCCTCAGTGTGTAGTCTCGGTGTGCGGTAGACTACACTCCGCGAGTTGCCGATCGCCATCGCCGTCGCCACGATGCCAAACGCTATCCAACACTCAGATCTGAATAATTACATAATAAATATTTATTTTAATTATAGGCCATTCATTTCTATTACTGTCGCAATTGTCGTCAAGTCCCCAACCCTAGAATATCCTCTTCCGTCGTGCGCATCCACATTGCAGCCGTCGTCGCCGCTCTGTTGCGGTAAATGTTTGCGGTTTGTGTACAGAATTAATTGTCCGTATAGAAGTGACGATCACTGACCTTTTCGAGTACGCGCGAGTAAACGGCCAAGCTCGAGTAGGATCGAGCTCTTGACCGCGTGTGGTTTCGCGCTCTAGCAAGCCCACCCAGCGCGCGATGGGACGGACAAGCACGGATAATTGACATAGCGCCAGCCGGTGAGCTGTGTTCGCTAGAGTCTAGGAATTTTGTTCTCACTAGCGGATAACTCCTCGCATGCCTAGACGATAATTTTGAGCCTCCAAAAGGACACAAGTCGAATCAATTTCACCTTGGAAGTCACAACCGCAAGAAAATAATATTATTTAAACTTCGGCGTCAGAGGCAGCGGCATCAACAGCATCCGCCATCGTCGTCTGACGGACTCACGGAGACACTTCATTCAGATTGTAGCCCCATCATCGAGCGATGGATCGAAGACGCCGCCACAAGATACTCGCCTCCGGGGCGAGGAAATGTTAGCTCAGCCCAACTCTGTATGCGTGGCTTTGGTGGCAAAGGCAGTTAAACAACAACTCGAACGCTACACGGTGGCGGTTGCTGCTACGGCGGCAACGACAGCGAAGGAACACACACAGGAGAGGCAAAAGGCAAAAAAAATAAGTCATTTGTGTTATCTAAATTCTGCCATCTCATAAATTGCTACCGGATTTCTCAATCTTCAATTCGAACATATTTTTTCGTTTGCTGCATGGTTGTTGTTTTAATTTTGTGTCCTTCCCCCTGCCACACTCACTGGACACACACAGCATCCATCCAGCCTCTCGTAACAATCGTCGTCGATCGTTCGAGTTAATCGTTTTGTTGTCTTTTTTTTTTGTTTTCTCTCGGCAGGCTTCTTATTTAAACACTGCCGTTATTTGTGTTTACATTTTCAGTTATGTGTTTATTAGTGGCGACCGATTCGAACCGGCGATTCTGGAGATTGAAGGGCTCGGGTTCGAGACTTCAGCGCACGAGGCGATCGGAGCGGCTACCAGCTTTAATGAAGGATATCGGTTATGATGGTCGGTATTGCGTGAATGAAATGGGTATCAAAGGAAACAGAGAAATTTTGCGTGGAGTAGAAAATTTGATACAGTACCTCAGCAGAGTAAACGAAATGCGAAGATAACTGAGGTCAGCAAATATGGCCGGTTTGAAATATCATCGCGATGTGCAAAGGAATGGAAAACAACAGTTTGCATACTCAGCCCCACGATATAATATTAATTTTGTACCGTTACAATGTTTACGTAGAGGCTAGCTTCCGAAACATGAAGGGAACATTTGCAATTCCAGATTCATCTGCGTAGCATCCATTATAAGTGAAGCTGATTTGGGGTCGAATTCATTTTTTCCCTTGTTTGACAAGTAAAGCTTGAATCATTTGATATCTGTACGCAAAAAACGTATCTCGGAACCATGTTAATGAAATAAAAATATTGGATACTTATAATGAAAGTCATTTATTGCACTTTAAAATTCAAAATTATTCCGATTTGGTTTCGATGACGTCTCGCACTTCTCTTCGAATACCTCTCGTCATATTTTGGACATATTTTGGGTAACTTGTGCGGCCATTTTGTTCCACCACCTCTTCATCTCTGTCTCATCTAGGGATATCATTTGGTTGAAGTTAAAAATCAGGAAAATCACATCTAGGATTATGGCCAAACCATCGTCATTTTTTGTCCGTTAAGCACTAGCTCCAAGATTACAGCACAAAAAAATATGCCTAAAATAAAATCGAAGCGACAGTCAGCTTGTTTCATTTAGTGAATAGATACGTCCTCTATTTAGGCTAGCCTTTAAAACGAACAAAAAAATAGTTGAATTATATAAAATTGTGATAAAGGCGAACGAGGTCCAAAATGCAAGTTAAAAATTGTTCTGCGCAGTTACGACCTTTTAAAAAATGGTGAGAACAATCGACCATCTGTCACTCAGCGCGAGAAACAGAGATGCCAGGTTTGAAGACATGTAATCTTTGTGAAAACATTTGATTTACTGTGAAGAGATTTGTTTTTGTGAAGACATTTTGAAGACACTATGAGGTATGTGAAGACATTTCAGTATGATACTATTGGCCGAAAATATCGTCAGAAGAGGTAAGGTTTTTGTTTGACCGTTTGAGTGCGGAGCAAATTTTGTGAGCATATGCCAAAAATGGGATGAGTTTAGGTATATTTGAAAAAATACTAAAGAACGCAGATAACTGTTTAGGTCGCAAAAGTTGTATTAATGAAAAAAACATACACAAAAAGTGGGTTTTATAAAATTTTTTAACATTAATTTTCTTATTTGTATATATATATTTTTTTAATAATGAAAATATTATATTTACACAATTTCATTTGCAATTATCGTTTGCTACACGTGGAGTCCTCTTTCATAAATGTCCCCGAAAGACGAAATTCTACGTTAAGAGGTGCCAAGCCAAAAATATTAACATCAAGCTAGAAGAGCGCTATCGCGCTCTCCGCAGTTTTGGCATATAACAGGAGGAGCGCTATCGCGCTCCCCCGTATTCAAAGGGTTAAGTGTCGTTCTCTCACTTTTTTTTTCACGACCACTTCACGAATCGGAGGTTTTCCGGTTACTGTATCAATGAATAGTTTTATGTACATGTTTTGAGTTACAACCCAAACTTCAAAACTGGCATACACAAATTGAGTTATTTATAACAATTGTTCTATAAATGAGATTCATCCCTTCTATGGTTTGGCATTTTAGCCCACTTTAATAGAACACTTATCATAGTTCCGTTTTTATGGATGAATTGGGGCGATATTCACTCAATCAACGGTATAGCTAGTCAATTATTATTTCTAAACACATACATTTTGTTCGCTGCTGCACAATACGGGTCGGACTCGATTATATACAGACTCGAATCTATGTGATTCGATTCTATACAATTTTGGACTCGATTATATACAGTTTGAAAAAAAAATTTTTTTTTTTACTTTTCAAATATAGCTTGTTACAAGAAAAGATGCAACCTTTAACGTTAACGTGGAATTTAAGTGGCTATTAAATGTACAGTGAGGTAAAAATCGTGATTTTTGAAGAATTTGCTTGAATTTTCACCAGCAATTGTTTATATCGATATTGTAGTGAAATTAAGCAAGATAGAAGTTGGATGCCAAAGAACAAATTGTAGAGTGGTTTAAGAACATTAATTTAATTGATAGAAACAATCAAGTTCAGTATGAATTTTTGGGATAAAATTAACAATCACACTTTAAACAATACTTTTAAATTTCCACTTCCAAAACAGTTATTAAAATCCACTAACTTAGATGTTCCACTACTATATCCTGTACTAAATGTTTTCATCTTTCAAATGAAGGCAACATAATTGGGTTACGCAGCGTACTTTTAAGTGTAGAACCAGTTAAGGGCAACAGAGTCAGAAACAAAAAAAAAGTCCATAACTCTGTCATTGTTGAAATTCGAACATATGCGTAGAAGGATTTTTTGTCAAATATGATCAACTATCACCTTCTGAGAAATTCTGGAAAATAATATTTTTTCATGTGAGAAAGGTGTTTTCTGTCTTCAAGGGGATGAATCAAAAATTAAATTCTTCTTTTATTTTCAATAAACGAAAAATATATGTATAAAAAACGAAGAAAAAAATATTTTTTTGATTCACCCTGTGTCACATCAAATTGCATCACGGAAAAAACGCTGTAGAAAATCGCCCAGTAGACCGATCCTTTTGAAAATTTTAGACAGTAAAATGAAAACTGGGGGTCTCCGTAGCCACATTGGTTGCGCGTTCGCTTAGTAAGCGATCGATCGTGAGTTCAAAACTCAGGGCCCTCATTGACCATCTTTGTGTTGTTACAGAATAGCTACGTCCACGCAACAATCATCAGCGATGGAGATCGATCCACGGTCGAAATAAGATCGATTCATCCATACAACTGCTCTGCTCTGCCAGACACATCGGGCTACTGTTCTATAAATAACTCAACAATGATCAAACAACTGTCTCCGCTGTCCGGTGGTCCAACTGGATAATGGAAGAACAGAAAGAATACCCTTACGCCTAAATGGCTACTGTGTGAATGTACCATATGTAATGGTATAGAAGGAATACTGGCGAATGGCAACTGTGTAATGTGCTAATTATAGATATGATTCGGCTCTGTTACAGCTAAAATGCTAATGAGCCTTAAATAAATAAATGGGATAAAAAAAAAAAAAAAAAAATGAAAACTATTAAACAACTTTTGGCATTTTCTTTTTATTCATACTTCGAGCCCAAGCCCGTATGCTCGCACCTTCCTCTTTACCCCTTCCATAAGGTTCTGTACAACGTCAGGTTGTAGTTTTTTTGAACAGAAATCCATTTTCTCTTGAAGTCCGCCTCCGGTTTGACAACTTTCGGGTTCTTCCGGAGGGCCTGCTTCATAATCGCCCAATATTTCTCTATTGGGCGAAGCTCCGGCGCGTTGGGCGGGTTCATTTCCTTTGGCACGAAGGTGACCCCGTTGGCTTCGTACCACTCCAACACGTCCTTTGAATAGTGGCACGAAGCGAGATCCGGCCAGAAGATGGTCGGGCCCTCGTGCTGCTTCAATAGTGGTAGTAAGCGCTTCTGTAGGCACTCCTTAAGGTAAACCTGCCCGTTTACCGTGCCGGTCATCACGAAGGGGGCGCTCCGCTTTCCGCAAGAGCAGATCGCTTGCCACACCATGTACTTTTTGGCAAACTTGGATAGTTTCTGCTTGCGAATCTCCTCCGGAACGCTGAATTTGTCCTCTGCGGAGAAGAACAACTGGCCCGGCAGCTGACGAAAGTCCGCTTTGACGTAGGTTTCGTCGTCCATTACCAGGCAATGCGGCTTCGTCAGCATTTCGGTGTACAGCTTCCGGGCTCGCGTCTTCCCCACCATGTTTTGACTTTCGTCGCGGTTAGGAGCCTTCTGAACCTTGTATGTACGCAGGCCCTCCCGCTGCTTGGTCCGCTGGACGAATGAACTTGACAAATTCAGCTTATTGGCGACATCGCGGACCGAACTTCTCGGATCACGTCTAAACTGCTTAACTACGCGCTTGTGATCTTTTTCACTGACGGAGTATTCATTTTTGCCGTTCTTCACCTTCCGGTCGATGGTTAGGTTCTCGAAGTATCGTTTTAGTACTCTGCTGACCGTGGATTGGACGATTCCCAGCATCTTACCGATGTCCCGATGTGACAACTCCGGATTCTCGAAATGAGTGCGCAGGATTAATTCACGACGCTCTTTTTCGTTCGACACCATTTTTCCAAATTTACGAAAAATTGACAGTGAAGCATGGCCAACGTGATCTATACACTCTTATCTGATTATAAGCGAAAGCTGAAGATATAATTCCTAAAAATTAAATTTCTACAGCGTTTTTTCCGTGATGCAATTTGATGTGACACACCCTTTTTATACAGGATTCGATTATATACAGTGAAAAGAAATCGGAGACTGTATATAATCGAGTCCGCGCTGTATATTCTTTGATCATATTTATTGAAATAAATTTCAAAACCTCGAGGTAAGTTTAATGAACGCTAATAACAATATCCGTTAGAATAAACATTGAATAATCTACCAAACATTGTTCAAAATTATGTTATGAATTTTAGTTTCCTTCAATGTGACCGTGAAGAGATTTGAAAACATTTTTTGTACTATGTGAAGACATCTGAAAAAATCAGCGTCCATGGCAAACAACATATAATGCATCACAATTGTTCTTGCAGAATTTACAGCTGTAAAAACGGTAAAATCTTCAAAAATTAGCGTTTACTAGTTATATTTTTTAAGATTTTAATCTTCATTTTCATGTAAAATGGACAATTTTCCATCATGAAATCCCAGTTGCAGTCCGCAAACTGATCTTACCTGAGAAATGAAGGCAAAGGCTTGTCCGAAATTGTTGTAAAACTACCATCGTCCGTTCAGTACGTGCTTCAGAACTTCAAGGAAACTAATTCTTTCGAAACAACTCCCGAAAGAGGTCGTAACCATTGCATAATTATGTGATACATTTATCAAATTCCCAAGGTGAGTACTCTCAAGGTGGTTACGAAACGCCAACATTAACGTTAAGTTAGACTATGGCGCAAACTCAAAATCGAATTATATCCGAAAAAAATTCGACCGACAGTCAAACAGTCATTTTGTGGTGTAGGGTGCCTCTAGTACAAGTGGACCTAGAAACCTGACATTTATTGAATCTACCATGGTTCGATTTGTGTATTTGGGCATTTTGAATATGTATTTGCATATTCTGTAAAATTGAGTAATTGATCCGACTTTCAGCTCGTTAAAGATAATGATCCGAACTTTCGTCGAAGCTCATCAAGGAATGACTCTTTAAAACGTCAAGTCAATCCATGGATTTGGGTCCGTTTAATATGCATCATGGTATGAAACGCAAGAATATCTTCCCAACTCAAATCTTCTGAACGGTTGGATTTGATATTTGCACCTACATCGATTTCAAATCGTATGTCATTAGGATATTCTTGGAATGTTTCAGTGTATGGATATGCGGGTTTACCTGTAATAGTTCATTGTGTCAAATTGATGTCAAACCTCTGTTTCAACAAAATGACAAAATATACATTGGTCTCCGATACGTTTGAACAGTAATCATTGCGTTTTTCTGTAAAACAAGCATACTTCCGGCGCAATTTGTCGGTAGAACAACACCGTGATTGGAGAAACAAAAACTCTGGATGAAAACAGATGGAAGATCTGGTGAGAGTTGCAACTGTAACTCTTTACAAGCTGACAAAATTTTAGTCACTAATAGAATTTTTTTTACTCAAATACAAAATGTACTAAAAATAGTATTCGTCAACAAAATTTTCAATTTCATATGGAAATCAGGACAAATGCTAGAATATGAAAAATAAATAATCAGGACGCCCCAAAGATTAATATGTCTTTAATAATCATGATATGTTCAGACAAATCAGGACGGATGGTATCCCTAGTCTCATCCCGAATCATCTTTCCACTCTTATTCAACTTCTGTTTGACAATTGCCCAATATTTCTCAATTACACGGCTGCACGGCAATTGCTGCGCTGTAAAAGGAGCTTGCCAAATCAGGCCAAAACTTTAAAGGTCCACTGTGAGTTTTAATGTGAGGAAGAACACGTTTTTTTCTGGAACTCTTGCATTTTGGAATCCATAGTCTTCTTTGTCTCGAAAACCTAGGTTTTTTGTCCACAACTGCAACAAATTGGTAGATCATAAGCTTTCTTGCTAATTTATCGACAAAAACGAATTTGAACTAGCTAGGGACATCCATCTTCACGCACGTTTTGTCGGCTATGAGGATTCATTCTTCGTATTTCGTGAGAATCTCACTGTACAGCTTTCGGGGACGTCTTTCAACCACCAGATTCTACTCCAGTGTCCTGTTTGGTTGCTTACCGGCCCGAAAAGATCTTTGACTGGCATCGAATTTCTTGGCACCTTGCCACTACACGAAAACTACTCTGAAGCAGTTTGGAGGCAAAGAGGTGCGTACCCGAACACATGATTGATGGATTCATTGCCCGGAAATATTCTCCGTTGACACTTTTTGTGCATTAGTGAAATTAACACGTTCGACGCCCAACGCGACGTTTTTGAGTTTCTTGCAGAGCCCAATTTGCGATTAAATTATTAAATGAAGATCAAACATAGTTGATAGATAACTTTTACATGATCTAGCAATGTTTGTTTTCAATTGAAGACGAATTGATGACAATAACACATGCCAAAGTCATAGAATAGAGGTTTTGCAAAAAAAAACTGCAGTACAAACCATCCGTACTATATATTACTAAAAAGTATAGTATAAACAGTATAATATTATGGTTATGAATTTATTATTATTTTTCATGTCCTATGTGACGGGGCGTCGAAAGTGTTAAACCTTAGGGAACAGAGACGGTGGTAAATTCCAAAAAGACAGGATAAAACATACCACTTCCGTTGGAAAATCGTCTGTGCAGAACATGTGCAAAATGAAATCGCAACGGGGTGTTTTTGATTCAGATTGTGGACTAGTTTCTCAAACACTTTTAACCACGCATCTTAGGATGGAAACGTCTCGAAAATTTCCAACATGATGATTAGAGCCCGATTCGAAGATCGAACATATTGGAGCGGTTTTCTACAACTGCGGAAATGTGCTGTAACGTAGCGACTTCATGAAGATGATTGTCAGTGTCTGCAGAGATGTGGCGGATTCTTTTAGGAACAGTGGTTGATCAGTGTTAGAACCTTTAGAAACGTCAAGTTTACCTAAGCCAGATGAGATATCGTGCTGTATTATTACAACGATAAATTCAGATCAAAAGCGGAACGATGCGAGAAGCTGTCCGGGGATAATACTGGCGTATTGGAACAATATATCTTCTCGAAATGATAAGCGAACAGATTCGCCAATTCTACCATGAAATAAGCGATATCACTTATCGCACCATTGCCCGGAAGACTTGTAAAATCTTGTAGGTAGGCTAGATGAAGACACGATTGGTTCAACAATGCTAGGATCGCTAGAATACCAGGCCTAGAAGGTGGTCATTTGCGTTCGATACACTGTTTTTTGAAAGGAGATCGATGGTAACCATCGATTCGACTGGCGTAATGTCTTGGTCTAATGAAGCGTCTCTCGTATCAACCATCTAATCACATTGTTCTCTCATTTCAACCGGAGAAGATTGTAGTCTCCCACAACGACGATCGTTCTTCTTCTTCTTTAATGGCAGTAACGTTCCTAGAGGAACTTCGCCGTCTCAACGTTACTTGCGTCATTTTTATTAGTACTTAGTTGAGATTTCTATGCCAAATGACACGCCTTGCAATGCATTCTGAGTGGCAAGCTCTAGAATATGCGTGATCACAGTGCAAGTCGGAGGAAATTTCTTTGACGAAAAATTCCCCCAACCAGAACGGGAATCGAACCCTAACACCCGGCATGTTAGTTATGACGCTAACCACTCGGCCACGGGAGCACAACGACGATCGTGTCGGAATGAATATATCGCTGGTTGCGAGTTGGGCTACATACCAGGGCTTTGCACAGTCATAGTCAACTGAGGATAGTCAGCTGACTAACTGACTGACTATATCCATAGTCAGTTAGTAATGACTTTTGGCTTCACGCAGTTTCTCCGCCAAAATGACTGAACAGTCAGTCGGCCGTTTAGTCGCTATCTCCCTCTACCGGCTCGACTATATCATTTCATTCTTCCCAGTCAAATTGTCCTCTTTGCATTTTGAAGTGACTTCCCCCAAAATGAATTCGTTCCTCGCATGCATCGATGTTTGAGTTCAACGTGGTTTGACATACGCTACAGGTAAGCTAGATTCTTTTGTATCGTACACGAAAATTACTTACACGTATAAAATAACGTGCAGTGTGTGTGCGCTATTTTGCACGCCTAATACTAACTAATACTAACGCGAGGACCTTTATAGCATACTTGATAAATGTCTAAGTTCGTTGGTTTGAGTTCACGATGGGTACACAATAAACCGTCCATTGATGGGGTAATTTATTTTTTGCATCAGAAATCATGTTTTTGTTCCTTTTTATATGGACTTAAAAATAATATTGGGTACGCGGGAATGAATTAGTGTCAGGGGGAAATGGAAGTGTGGATTGAAGTCAGTTGAATGAAGAGGCAGATTTGTATTCATTAGTCGAGTCAGTTCAAATAACCACTGACTGGACTCGTTCACCAGTCATCCTCGCTAGTCAACGATAGTGAATTCATTTTCTAGTCAAGTCAATTTTTGTTGGCGGCGACTGCCGAAGCAGTTCTAGTCGAAGCGAAGCTGCTGAGAGTAGAGTCGGTCCTCATTTTTCACCTTCGAAGATTTCGGGCCCTGCTACATACATACACCGATGACTTTAGAAGGCTGACACAGACGAAACCTTGCTCGAGGATGTCACTGTCTACTAGTGTTACTGATTTGCAATTAAGTATCATGCTACGAAACTTCAGAAACCATTTCAGAGAGTTAACAATTTCACGTCTGTAACGATTTTTCCGGAGCTGATGAGCCATCCAAGATTCCGGAAGAATTTCAATACCAGTTATATCGTTCTTCCAAATCTTCCAAATAATCAAAGTTCTCACGAGTTCACCAAACTGATCCAGAGACTACCCAGGAGCTTCAGTCCTTTATTTCGGAATGGCCACTGTACTGCATGCATTTTTATCTACAAATTTGAAAGTTTGATTTTATATTTGAGAATTGTAGTCGCCAGTAGTTCTGTTAGCTGTTCCGGTTTTTGAATGTTTGGCTTCCATCGATCTCTATTGTAATGAACCAATTATAGACTTGATCTTGATTTCCGATAGATTATTTTTATCGAATTAAGAGCTTCGAAAGCATTTCTCGCGTAACTTTTGAAAAGGTCCAATGTAACATTTTCGTCAACTCGAGAAAAACGAAGTTGAAGACCCAAACATTATCCCGCGGTCTTTATCACTACTTTCACCACTAGCAGTCAAGAATAACTCTGAAAAACCAGTCGTAACTGTTGTTCCGTGATTTGAGATTAAAGTTGAAGACTAGGAGCGAAAAATGTTACATTGGACCTTTTGACTGCCCGCATTTGCACATTGGACATATTACGTTGCACGATAAGAATTTGAAACTAACTACTAAACAACAATCCAAATAACAGCATTTCATTCTAAAGGCAGATTATTATTGTTATCACTCGTCTAATTGTACTAAAATCGGTAACAACACCTGTAAGAAACAAAAACTCAAAACGACCGAAGTACGATTTCGTATTGTTTTGACTGCTTTGTTACTTCGGACGTTTCGGGCGTCGAAGAAAAGAGGCGTCCGAAGTAACAGCCGGGCGCATAAAATCCGAATCTGTACATTGGATATGTTTTGTATCGGCGATAAAAAGATGAAGAAGATAGATACGTGAACGATTGTTTTTGTAATACATTAAATGATTGAAAACTAATAGCGTGCATCCATTAACTCGATTTGTTCACATTTGTTACATAGGACCTTTTCAAAAGTTACGCGAGATTTCAAATGTTGGCCATGGCACACGATAAGTCTACTTTCAACAAAAAAATAGTGGTACAAACCCTTTCAAGATGGCCGAGGAGATGCTAATGACGGACTTGACTCTGGACGTTCCAGCACGCTAACAACAGATGGAAACGTAAAGGCAGTAAATAAATTTGTTCTGGAAAATCACTATTATAGAAAGTTGTTATATCAGTTGGCTGTTATGTGTTGACAGTTTCTGGAATTTTCCATTGATATACTTCCCATTTCCTCTTTATTCTCGATACATGAAAATCCACTTCATTCGTCATAAAAGCTATCCTTCCGTTTTCATCGAAATGAAGCAATCTTCATTCGTTTTGGGTTATTTTTTTTTGCAGACAATTTGCCATTCCACTCGTAAAAATATGGCAAATACCACACACGACGCTTGCCTCCGGTCCTGTTGCTGCTGCTGCTGTCGTATCCTATCGTTCGCTATTATCCGCAGGCAATCAGTATTAGAGTAAAGAAAAAAATTCAAAGAATTGCAAAAATGGTTAATCCCAAAACGCCCAGCTAAACGGATTCCTACTGTGTGACTCCAGCAATGCACAGCCAGGTCAAAATGAATAGTTTTTTTTTGGATTCGCTCTCAACTGATTTCTAGAAAGTCACGTAATCATGCCCCAGTGTGAAACAAAACAAACACTGCGTGTGCACTTTTCTGTGGTTTCTAAACCGAATTGGATGTCGCGTGAATGGACCACCCTGACATTGAACCGAAACTGGAAGGAGAAAGCATCTGATTTCATAATCCGGTCGCGAAAGTACAATTATGCGTGCGATTGTGCTATGAATGGAAGCAATTCGTAGCGTCAATGAATCGCGATCCAATTCATGAATGAGCAGCAGCGTTTCTATCGCGATCGCGAGTTGAAAAAATAAAATCGCTATCAGTGCGAGTAGCGCTGTTATTTTTGTCGGTGGTGATTACTATGTATAGCTGCTACCCGTGCTGGAAGCTCCAGCAAGTCTCTGGCCGCTGATAATGAGAAAACAAGTCGCACGAAGAAACAATGACATTTTTGGGCAGCACCTCTCAACGATGGTTCGCGTTCGCGTTGGGAAAACGTGAACGGACTGTTGATAGTGCGCTGTCCAACTGCGTTGGACGCAACGGCCGCGGAGTCAACTCTGAATCACGTTTCGTTATGGCCATTTTTGGCATTGAGGCTCGGATCGGACCACCAGCGGAGTTCGTAGGAGGCATGTTTCCGTCGTCCCTGAGAGAACAATAAGAAACAACAGAAATGGGCCAAAAGCGATGGAATGTATTCAGCTGCCGTCCGCTGCCGACTGGAATGGTATCGCGACCGAAACGCGGTCTACTAAACAACAACGAAAAACGCCCACTAGAGCGCGCGTATCGAATTGACACGACACTCGGAACTGACAATTGATTTAATACTATCTGTTTTGTTCGATCTCTCTCTAATTCAACGCTGGTTCTCAGCTGTCAGCTAACAACAAAATTCCTCTCCGGATAATATTAATTTCAGCTGATGGCGTGAAATGTGTCGCACCGGGTGGTCCAGGAACATTTCTCGGTGTCGCTGATATTGGAGATTTCTCCAACTTTCGGCGAGTAATTCAGGTAGCCGAGAGGCGCGCGCGAAACTTGTTTCGCACGGATCAGTCCATGATCAATTGTGACGGGGGGAGACACACGTACGAATGCCAACTGGGTCGTCGTCAACCATGCAGGTTTTTTCTTTAATATATCCTCTCACTGTTATTGAATTTATTCAAATGGTAATTTGACCACGAATTGGATTTGACTCTAGCAATGCACGGACCAATTCATCGCCACCATTGTGCCACCGTAATCGTGAAGCGTCCGGCAGCCGCAGCAGGGCGATGGTGTCGACCGTGACTGATAGAGCGACTGCAAAACAAATCTCTTAATTTCTTCAATTCCCTCCGCCTTCGTTCTTTCCATGCTATTCTCCTCCGTTTCTCGTAGTCCCAGGGACCAGAGGGACCCCGACCGTCCGTCGTTTCATCTTAATTTTTTCACTTCTTCGAAACGTTTGTTATTTTACTGTTTCTGCTTCCATCAGATGATCCCTCTTCTCTCTGCTCGGCGTGTTTTTTTTCTTCTTTTGGTTGCTGCCTCTTTCGAGATCTCTTCCTCTTCGTACTTTTATGGAGAAGATTGAGTTGTAATGGCTAATGGAATAATATACGTTGGGAACTTGGGCGACGGCGACGACAACGACGAAGACGTCAACTGCTGATGATGACGATTGTAATGACGATTTCTTTACTATACGGCATGATCCAAAATGAACCAACGGTGATCTCTTTGTTGTTATTGTTGATTCTTGTCGTCTTCGAACAAAAATATCTGCATTTGATGATCTCTCTGCCAAGCATCAAATCTTCGGGGTAGACCGGGGGTAAGAACGGAAACCGAAGGCACAAAAACTTCCCGGTTTCCCGAAACAACTCGCCTCCACAAGTTGAAGGCAAAGTTCCGGCTTTTTTGGAGGTGGGCACCGATTTGAAACGGTAATAACGTTCTGTGGCTGAATTAGTCATTCAGTGAACGTCTCACAGAACTAATTTACATAAAGCTAGCGTTGTGAGACTAGAATAATCAACAGCAACGCAGCAAACGCAGCTGATGTTTGACGTATTTCCCACATTTTGAGTTGTGTAATAGCTGATAAAATGTAGGACACTTCATGAACATCACGATCTGATGTAATGTGCAATTTTGACTTGACTTGACTGCGATATACTTTTTTAAGAATAGCGCAAACATTTCCTAGAGATTATTCATCTAATTAATACATGGGCTGAAACATTTTCTGTATTGACACATAGATGGCATTGCAACGAGTAAACAGGCATCTGAAATTTGATAAGCAGTTGAACTCAAGGAATGAAAACAAATTCGAAGTGCAATTCTATTGTTACGCTGAAAAAGGTTAAGTCAATACTGCTTCAATCATCTTGGCAGCACTGCAGTGAAAATGAGTAGTTATGAAAAGCTCGCGAAGAAAGTTGAACAACTGTCAAGTTTATCAACAGAGCGGTGTCTAGTTGTTATCAAATCGGCAAATACTGCCACGTAGTAATTATTTGACTTGAAAACTTATTGAGATGATAGATATTTTCCAAATTTTAGTTTTTTTTATTGTTAAACCCCTGAGCAGACGGTGTGGTTCGCAAACATAACGGTGTCGCGTAATGTAAAATTGGGTCGATTGAGTAGAGGTGTTCTTGAAGTTTGTGAACTATTTAGCATACACAAGTCGGTAGTTTCTCGTTTGTTGAAGCTTTCCTGGACAAGAGGATTTGTGGATACGGCTAACCGTCCAGGTAGTACAAGGAAAACTTTGACGAGATTGAATCGATTTAACATAAATTATCAGTATAATCCGGGTTGTTATCCCGTGAAAAGCGAACTTCTCTTCAAGGCCATGGTCTGGATCAGCGAAACCTCTAGATCTTCCCGCACCAGAAACCGGAAACTTATAGCTAAAGGGTTTCCTGGAGCTCGCGGACAGTTACCTTTGGGTTCTTCTTGACTTTGCCTCTTGACGATACACCTCTCTAATTATACACCTCTAGTCCGAACGTCTTTAGTTTCGGAAGAGTTTTCCAAACCACTGCCTTGCTGATAGCGACAGCCCGGTGCGATTTACCGTTTTGCACATTACGAACCATCAATTTTCGGATACACAAGAGAATTGGTTCCGAAATAACACTCTATTTTTTCAACTGAATCAAATTCGATCACGTGTACAAATGTACAACAATATAAACAATCGAGGGGTTTTCCGATGTAAACTCATCGAAAACATATCGAAGTGAGTACTGTTTTGTCATTGTTTTTTGATGAAAGTGAATTGATTTTTTGCTTCTTCAAGTGAAAAACGAATGTAAAAATTATGAAAAATATTTAAAAAGAAATATTTATATCGAAAAATATTACAGTGTGTTTAGTTTAATTTGAACCAAATCAATTGGATAAATCCAAAACAAAATTATGAGATGGGCACTTTATTTTGCTTATCAGTGTGTAAGCATATTCATTATGAATCTAATAACATCTTCCAGTTGCTTAAATTTTGTGGCTTCTAGTTTGATTTTTGTCAATTTGAGTATAAATAAATATCCAAAACCAGACATAGGTTGATAATTTTCATATTGTACAGATCCGAAAATCATGAATATAATTGAACTCGTGATTTGAAAGCACGTTTCTATATCTGTTAGTTTAGTTGCCTAACTTTTGTCCAATACCAAAATGTAACCATTCCACGGGAAGGGACATTACCGATTAAAGAAACTCTTCAGCCCATTCAATAAAGTGTAATTTCGACTAAGACACTCGGGCTTCGCTTGCTTCAAATGGTGGTGTACAAAAAAGATCATACAAATAAGACTTGACCTGTGTATACAACATCTTGATTCTTGTTGCATGCTTTTGCTGCCACAATGTATGTCACAGAAGGCTGGAAACAACAACAAAAGCCTATTTTCTCCATCTGGAGGTAGGATAATAATGAAGCGGAAGCGTATTCGCGATTGCTAAGCGCGTATGTCGCAAAAAGACATTTCAGCAGTCGTAGGAGTGCGCCGATGGACTGTAGAAAGAGTTTTAGGCCGAAGAATGAAGGAACAGCTATTAGTGAAGGGGCCTACAGGTCGTCCGAAGAAAACTCGGCATCTTAAAGATGACGCCGCTATTAAAAGAATCATCCTGGTGAATCCAGTGGGTTATATGGGATAAATGACATGTTCCTTGTGCTCCCGTGGCCGAGTGGTCACACCTAACATGCCGGTTCGATTCTCGTTCTGGTCGGGGAAATTTTTCGTCAAAGAAATTTCCTCCGATTTGCACTGTGGTCACGCGTATTCTAGAGCTTGCCACTCAGAATGCATTCAAGGCGTGTTATTTGACATAGAAATCTCAACTAAGTACTAATAAAAATGACGCAAGTAATACTACGTTGAGACGGCGAAGATTCTCTAGGAACGTGAGTGCCAATTCAGAAGAAGACATGTTCTTTCGCCTCGACTTTACTGTATAGAAAATCATAAAAGGACACGGAAATACACACATGATAGTAACATGATTTAAAATTTCAGTGAGTTAAAAAATTCTGCGATCCTCTTCACAGTTGAAATCATGTTTACCATTTCATACCGTCTCGAACTCCCAAACCGATCGTTACATAAACTCCCTCCCGGTAAAAGATGTGGTTAACGAGTACAAAAATGTTTACCGGAGTTAGAATTGGTAGCTTCAGATGCAGCCGCAGATCATTTTGAAAGAAGATACAGTGAATGGGTTACACTCCAAAGAGAACCGATAACGAATGTGGTATTTCAACTAGACAGAGCCCCATGCCAAACCTCGATCCGCACTCAGAACTGCCTACGGGAATATCTGTAGTTTCAGACGGAAGATAGGGCCATTCAGCCATGATCACTCAATGTGACACCAATCAAGGCCAACAAGACAATCATTGATCCTTTCCTATAGACAAACGCCGGACTGGTTTTAATGATAGAGGCTGGATATATCATAAGGCCAGCCCTGCGTTCCAGAAGCTTGTCGTAATTGTGACGAATGACTATTAGATCAATGGTTAGCCCTAGTTTTAAGTGATAATTATTCGGGTTTAAAGCATTTCTACTACTAATAAAATGTGTTTGTAATTATCCTTACATTGCATTCGCGTTGACGGCATTGAGCTTCGTTTACGAGTTTAGAGGAGCGTCATTGTTGATAATTGATTTTCAGGCGGAACACGTTTGTAAAATTACAATTATGAATGAAAATCAACTTTTCCGTATCAAATTAGTATTCTATTTAAATAAAAAAAACACTTTTTGCAGGTGGTAAAAAAATCTCATACGAAAATTGTTTTTTGAGACAATTTTATATTATAAAGAAAGGTTTTAGTAAAAATTTCGGAAATTTATAGACAAATGGTTAAATGAGAGTCAGGAATACGTGTTTCAAGTAACTAAAAAAAATGATGTAAACATTTTCAAATTATAAATCGACACCAGACGTCGACAATGTACTACTGTCATCGCGAATACAATTCACACATAACTTTTCAATAGGACTTATCTGTTTTGATCGATTCTCTTCATTGACTTTCTCTTTCGATAACCACGGCCTTGCAAACAGATTTTGCGCCAGTTTTTCCATATAGTTTGATAAACGAGATTTCCCCTCTACACTCCTGATTTTCGAATGTTTGGTTCTTGTTTTTAAAGGGACTTTAACCCAACCTCTGATTGTCGAACACATCAGGAAATGCTTTAACGCTGAGTTATTAACGGTAAAGAATGCCGCTGAAGAGAATCGATCAAATCAGATGGGTCCAATTGAAAAGTTAAGCGTGAATTGTAAGAGTGGTTCCATCAGAGCTATCGTACAGAAAGTTAATCAAAATCGAGGATTATCAGCTTTGAAAAGTGAGTGACATTTCAAACAGAGTGAAATTGACTTCATAAACAAGGTTTAATGGGTCGAGTGGCACTCAATAAACCACAGCTTTCGAGAAAAACATTGAAAGCGACCGAAGTGGCCAAAGGATCACATTAATTGGATAATTGATGACTGGATGAAGGTAATTTGGTCAGGTGGGACTGAAGTGATGTTATTTGGGTCTGATGCAAATGGCGACGAACCGGCTAAAGTCTACAAAATGACTGTTTGACTATCAACTAAGGTGAAGGTGAATTATTGAAACATAATAATTGGCCAAGTGACTCATCTGTTTTTTTACAATTTCCTGTGCATCGTGTCGTTTCGGAGAACTCGTTTACGTTGACGGAGTAATGAAAAAAAAGGTTTATTTGGACATATTGAAGCGGAAGTTTCCACTACGTTCGAAAAACTTGAAGATTGGTCGTCGGTACATACTCCAGCAAGATGGAGATTGAAAGCATACCTCAAAGTTGATATTAATTTGATTTACGGAAAGAAAAATCAATGTGTTGGAGTAGCCAGCACAATCTCCTGACCAATAGAACATTTGTGGTATATTTTGAAAGTTAATGTTTAAGAGAATATTCCAACAAGCATTCAGCAACTACGGCAGGGAATTGCAATTGACTGGAACAAAATCAGACTAGAAACTACAGCCAAACTTGTTGAATCCTTGTTGAAACCGCTATGTAAAGCTGTAATTTATGCCAAAGTTGGTTCATCAAAATAGTAAGTGGTTATCCGGAATAAAGTGGATATACTTTTATGCCGTATTTGTACTGTTAATTCAATTATCTGATCTCGAAATTTGACCATGGATTATTTTACATAATAATCACATCATTTTGATAAAGTGTAGTGCATTATTCTGGTGAATTACTTGTGAGAAATTCGAAAACGGTACATGGATAGATTTTTTTTTGCATATCGTAGGTAAAAAAAACATACCAACAATTTTTACATTTTTTTCGTTCGAGCACTGTTACACTGTAAATAATATCAAGCATCTAGCATTTTTTCTAGAGAGGCGTAAACAATCTTAGAACTAATCCACCAGAATACACCCAAGATGAATGAAAAACCAACGAAAGCTTCCCTCTGAAACAAATTCCTAACATCAATCAACGTTTCTTCTCTTACCTTCTCGATTTGATCCAGCGCGATCGAGGCATCGAACCAGCTGGTCCGGATGTACAGGTCGGAGAAAACTTTTTCATCCACGGCATCGCCGTGGGTGTCAGGTACTCGGGGTAAACTATCCATCGTCGGTACTACCATATTTGTGTTAGAATCTTTTTTTTTCGTCGCTTTCTTAAACACTAATTTTTATTCTTTTCGCTATGCCGTGTCGACTTCGCGCTAAAACATATCGCAACTGTATCCACTAAATGTCCATTTCCCGTCGTCACTGCTTTCGATGCGTAGACATTTTCGATAACATTTTTTTTGTCACTCTCAATTTCTCGCTTTCGTTTGAATACTTGGCGCGGCGCCTTCTACATCCCACTCTCGCTAGAAAAACTGACTCCCACACACATTTCAGCTCTCCGGCACTATTTCTAGTTTTGGGGTTGAAACTTCTAATCTCCAAAAATCTTCGAAGCACTTTTACCACACACTGAATTCTTTCCGCTTCCCTTGCGTACGACGCGCATACAGCTTTCCTAAACTACGACGGTTAGTGGCATGTGCGCATAAGACCGCTGTTGAATATCACTCCGATCACTAATTCGAAACGATCGCTACCGCGCTCTCAGGCGACTTTCTTGACTCGGAAACTCGGCTAGTCAAGCGAAACTAATCGACACACCATTCAAGCACTCCGCCAAAAAATTATGCTTCATGGCATGTTGTTTCTCCTCTTCTTGTGCTCGCACTTATGCCATAGGCGCATCCAAGCCAATGGCTCTAAAACTTAACGCGCAGTCTGGATGGACCGAACTACGCACACTTAATGTTGTCACGCAGGATTTACAATCCTATCCACCGATGAGTTTATATTTATTTATTTTTTTCCACACAACTCAATCGAAAAAAAAACATCCACACTCAATCACAATCAGTTGATCGCGCACCCAGTTCTCTTATTCCTGTGCCAAACCAATTCAGAATGTCACGAACATATATCGCAAGTGATCCGCACACCTTAGTAGCAGCTCCGTCTTCGACTTCAGCTTGGAGCAACACAGTTATCGAATCGGGGTGGTGGTTGTTGGTTTAGATCCACTCTCTTCTTGGGTGGTTTTCTGTTCGCTGATTGCCGTGGGCCGAGGATCGTACCCGACTTTGCGTCCGCACTTCGCGATTGTTTTCGATCAAATAAAGTCGGCCATCTTAGTCTTATGCTGTGTACGTATTACAACCAACGGGGGAACGCGCCCAGAGAGCGCGAGAGCACAGGACTCTCTCTCAGTTTCACGCTCTCTCTCTCTGCCTGAGAGAGAGCACATTCATGAAAACATATACACCCACACCCATCCATGCTGATGATATTTTGGTACACTGGTAGGTGGTTTCATGTTGATGTTGGGGTGCCTCGCGCAGCTTGAATCAAATTTCCATGATCGGAGCATCGACAGCGGGAGAGGGAGAACGCTATACACACAGAGACCTGACGATCTCGGCAAGCATGGTATCGATTTGGAACAGGAGAGATGGTAGATTGTTGAAGTAGCTTGCGGATTGAGTCGCCTGAAACTGAGGATGTGGGCTGGTCGCAAGTGGGGGTTATTAGGTGACAGACGAACTGTAGGGAGAACAATGAGAGAGTTGAAAGAAACTTTTATGTTGAAGTTTTTTTTTGCTGGTGGTGTAGCTTTGCCGTCTCGGGGAGAATCACCAACGAAGTTGCTGACTTGGGTCTGGCTCAAAAACAAAACCGTGTTGCCGATTGTATAAATTTGTAGTATTTCGGATGCATGATCGGTAAGAATAAACTATGTATCATTATTTTTTCAAACTGTCTTCTGAGAGACTGTCCACAAACCACGTGTTCAACCAATGGGGGGGGGGTTTAGGGGGTAAGTCAATGTCCACGCTTGTCCACGGAGAGAGGGGAGGGGTATAGATCGAGGCCACGTGGACAGGAAGCATTTTTTTTTCAAATACAACAAGAATTTCAATACTCTTCGTATTTATCAAAAAACGGATTGAGTCGCCTGAAAGTGCTGCCCAGTCAAACACTCGTAAATATTTTCTCATATCATTGATCTTCTTCAGTGAAATCTGTATTATAAAAATATCTCACGTAAACTGTGAATGACTAAGCTATTTTCTATGAGCGAACTTTTATAGTTACGGGGTGTGCATAGACCCTCATAGTTCAAATCTATTAAAATTTAACGATTCCATAATGGTTGAGATTCATGATATGCGTAAATGATTTTACATCATATATAATTTTCTATACATTTTGTTATATCTCGAGAACAGTTAGTCTTAGGATAATAATGTCTGTATAGTTTTTATACAGAATTGCGTGTGAAATCATTTTTCCAAAATATTTTAATTCCATCAATTTCCACTAGTCGTAAAAAAATTGAGCTAGTATTCTGATAAAAATATAAATAAATAAAAATATAGAAAGTACGCTACTTAGAATAATTTTACTACTCATTTGAAATATAAGAAAATTTTGCGTAGAATGCGGTTGTAAAACATTTAATTTAATGGAACCTATTAACTTTTAGAGGTAAAGATGAAACCAGAATTTTTGTGTTTTTATGGGTTTTTATAAATTTATAACTGGATTGTTTTTATCAACGAAATTGAATCTTTCCAACCAATCTATAATTCTTTCCTTTCCACCACACTGTTATCCTTCTCGTTATCTTGCACTAATTAAAATGATTCACAACACAATTTTATGCTATTTTTTTTCTCAAATGGAAGAATTGAATCGTGCTAAGCAGCGTAATTTTTGAATTAAAGTCAGTTTAAGGCAAAAACAAACGGTCTCAAGGAAAAGTTCAATAATTCTTTCGTAGATGAGATTTGACCATAAACGTGGGAGATTTTTTCATCAAATATGATCACCTGAAATATTCCGAATCAGCTATCTAACAATTTGTGTATAACAATATTTCAAACAGATATAATAAAGTTTTCTAAGCATTTTAAACATTTCTTCATGTTTTTGAGAAATCAATTAACTTTCTATTAACTCAATTCAATCAATTAATCCTCCAAAACTTGTTTCAATCGGGGCAAAAATATACATTTTTTTTAAATGGGTAGGATCGGGAAAGCGGCTGAATAATAAAGCATCTTGCTGAGGATCATGTGATCAGAATAATGAGATTTTCATTCTGTGAAGCGACTGTTTTGTTGCAAATACAGTGTAGACGAATGCATTACAACCTCCTCGATGTTGTGACACGGCAAATTTACGTGACATTATCGAAAAAACATTTTTGTGGCTTCATAACTGGCACAATTTTACACCTATGTGCCAATCATTGCAATATCGAAAGCTGCACTGTTCCTATTATGGTTATAGAAAATCGCTTTAGTATTGCGATAACAGGAACATAACGACTCTGCTCTGTTCCTATTATGGTTGTAGCAGAGAGGCCTAGCAACGAGGAGCAGGCAGTGATTTTCCAACCGGGAAGCACTCAACAACAGTCTAATTTAGAGATGAAACGGATATTCGGTAACTATCCGGTCAATATTTGCTATTCGGAGGGGCCGGGAATATTAGAAAAATAATTTCTCACTAACAGATGATAAATCATAACAAAATAGCTTCAGAGAACAGTTTTTCGCTGTGAACACTACTGCAAGAAGCTGAAAGAGAAGCAAAACTACCAATTGAGGGATCTGCTTAGAGTTTAATGACCACCAAATACAACGATCGTGATTGCGATTGATTCGAAATATTTTGGATGCGCTTGGATGAAACTTGCAATGCTTATTATTTCTTTTTTGATTTGTAGTGGTGTGTGTGACCTCACTTAGATTATCATCCTTGAAGTTCTTAGTAGTGCCAATATTTATTTAGTAGTTGCATATTTAACGTCGAAGTTCTCTTATTTGTCCAGTATTAAAATTAATTCAATGTATCCTCAAAAATTTCATCATTGTAGATGAAAATCCTTATCAAAAAAAATCCAATAACATCCTGTGTAGAAAACCACATTCTCTATTAACGGATATGGATTCTGAACGGAAAATTCAATCATCGTTCATTATTTTTATGTAAAAGTGTGTTTGTTTCTCTTTGAAAACTTATACATATATATATATATATATATATATATATATATATATATATATATATATATATATATATATATATATATATATATATATATATATATATATATATACTTATATTTTATAAGTATTTTGGAATAATGTTATAACCTGTAACAGTGTTTTGGGATCGATACCAGGTGTCCAGACCTGAAAAATTGGATTGAGACCACCTCGAATCCTACATGGATTTTTTCACTGTTGTTCGAGTGTTTGAACATCACTTTCGATGCTTGGTCGAAGAAAATCAAACTTACAGTTTCGCTGCATCAAATTGTTCCTCTTCTGTAGGCGAATAGAACTTTACTGCACAATACACGCAAAGTTTGTTTAATCAGCGGGAAAAACCTTAAAACCACGATCGGAAAATTCACTTTTTTTGACAATCAAAGTGCTTCATGTGTTCATGCTACTATTTCCTTCCACCTGTCGAATTTTACCAATGTTTTTTTTTACGTTAGTTACATACGGTTCATTAATAAAAGAAGTCCAACTCACCCCGTGTTACCCTACAATTATAAGTTTTTCTCAGAACCAATTTCCGAAACAGTTTCGGCTGTAAATATTGCAAGTACAAGCGTTCAGAGGAACGTTTCAACCGGCCGTGTCCATCCGAACAGAGCCTTCGCTCTATTGGCGAATTTACGTTAGATTTCCAACCAGCTGGCGCGGTGAGTAAAATTATGATGTTTTGATTTTTTTGGCATGAAATTCGTTAAAATTTGTTATAAAAATACGAAATTCCCTACAAATTTCCCGGATTCAAATATTTTTGCCACGCTAAAAAGGTTAGAAAATTATCATTTGACAATATGGTACGTATATTATGAAGAATGGTTTGGTATAAGTGTTATAACTTGAATTTATTTTCAACTAGACAAACGATGAGTAGTATGTATTGCGCTAAAAATATTGCAGGTCCTTCTCATATTGGCCCCTACATAATCAACGATATCAGCCAACTAAATATGGTATCGATTTCATCACCATTATTCATAACTTGTATGCATTATCAAACTTTAAATTCTCGAAGATTATCTATGACTTTGGTCAAATCGCGTGTTAAAACCATCGTAAATATACAAAACACTAATTTGTTTTATCATATACTGACGACATTTGATGGTTGAAATGAATCTAAATGGAAATAAAATTAACAATCACGACCAAATCTTGCTTTTAAGTGCGTATAATAAACAAATATCATCACTTTTGTGGTTCTGAGCTCTAATGAAGGTGTCGCATAAGCTGATTCAGCTCTGCGTAAATTCGTCAATTGCTATCGGCAAAACATTGGCTATCATAGGTTTTATGGTATGGAATCTCGACGTTAGATCTTCGTCCTCTATGGGCTTTGACAACAATAATTCTCGCGTAGCTATTGAAAATGACCTATCTGCATTGATCAATTCTCTTCATCAACATTCTCTTTCGTTAAAAACTCAGCAGTAAAAGCATTTTATAATGTGTTCGATATCAGGAGTGTAGAAGTGAACCTCATCTATCAAATTATGTGGCGCAAAATCTGTCAGAAAAGCCTTGGTTATCGTAAGAAAAGGCTATGAAGATAATCGATCAAATCAGATAGGACCTTTTCAAGAGTTAAGTAATAATTGCCGAATAATGAATAATAATAAAAATAATAATAATAAATAATGAACCTTGTCCAGAATTTATCGGAGTTTTCAAAACTCCGATTTCCAAAACTCCTTTTCCGATTTGGGAATATTCGCACTATTGAAAAATTCTTCAGTAGAAAAAGTGGATTTTTTCATTCTATCAAAACTTTTTTCCTGTGGTAAAATGACCTACAGGAGCGTTCTTGGCTGCTGATTGATAAGGTTAATGGGATTCACTATTGACTTGGTTATTAAAACACTCTGTTTATCTACAAAATCTTTAAAAACAGAAAAAATCGATTTTTCTCTTTGTTTCCAATATTGCTATCCGCTACACCGATAAACAACAAGATAGAAACGTCCAAGTACTACATCTTAAAACTTATAATTTGAAGCTTTCAAATGACATATGTCCCATCTTCATGCGTTGGTTTTTCACGAAGTTACAGCATTTCTAAATTTTTGACTTCACGCTCTGTTCCTTTAATTTTTTGTCGAGTGTAGAATTAACGACATAGTTTTACATACTAGGAACAAGACTGCCGTAATTTCGCAAAGTGACGCAAGCGCCAAACGGAAGCATTTTCAGTACGAGACTTTTTGTAAAACTGCATGTATAATCAGCATACGCTTACAATACGAAAATCTGATCTGTAAAAAATGTGTACTGTTGATGGAAAAACATTGCCATCGGCTTAATTTTTGAAAAAATGCAGTTTTATTTAAGCTATGCCACCAACGCCAGTTTGTTGTGAAAACAGCAAATTAAAATCGCTGTTTCCACAACCGTTTGGCGTTCATCCATCAAAGTATGAGAGAATCTGTTTCCAATTATTTTCTCCAACATGCCGCCGTTGAGCGAAGCATGAGGAGCATCAGGAAGAAGAATCCACACACTTTTCCGACTTTGTAGCATGCGTCGAGCAGGTTAACGTAGTTGAGAACCCGATTGTAATAATTTTGGACAGCACCGACTTTTTCGAATTCAAAATGCAATTGAAACCATCCGTGTTAAATAAGATAATGCCGTCCAAAGTTACCCGATGTAAAACAGATACAGTTTACGCGAGGATATTTTGATTTTTTTTTACAAGATGCGTTCTGATGGAGCATTTAGAAGAGTGCAGCTGTTTACCAAATCCGACATTTACCCTTCAATCTACCAATTTATCCAAAATTGGAATTGAGCAGGCCTTGCAGGTCACTTGATGCCTGAAGAAAAAAGACACTACATATTAGGGAATCCGTGTAATCAACAATTAAATTGTTGAGTTTCAACTATTTAGTTCTAATCTTTATGTGCGTATGTGTGAGAACAGCAATACACTTCAATCTAGAATAAGTTTTTCGTTTAAAATGAGTTCGGTTTTATGAATTTAAAGTACATGATTTTATGAGCTTCTCAGTACATTATTTGTTGTTCTAAAATAAAATTGCTATTATAAAAGCAACATTGCATGGGGATGGACTGTTTTTGATTAAAATATTTAGCATGACGAGCTTTTCGGAAAGTGTTTTTTTACAAGAAAGAAGGCATGTGACTTTTATTATGCGGAACGTTCATTACGGAAGATGTTGTTATGTGAAATTTGCTGTCCCTGCTCGTTCATCCTACGCTATCAGAACAGATAAAAAAAATCACATCGCATCACAATCAAATTACGTCACATAATAGGGGAAACGGCGCTTGCGCCATATCACAGTGGAAAAGGCGCTTGCGCCAAACCGTTTTCAAGCTTTTACGGGGTAATTTTAATCGCGCTTATCGAAGTATTATTTGCATCTTATAAACCCCTTTTTCTTGTGACACCGACTATTATCATAATAGGTACTCCGCCGCTTGAGGGACGACGACCCACAAAAAAGTATTGCATTGAATATGTTTCAAGAAGCTCGATCTTTGTGTCGAAAATCTATACGTATTGCCAAACAAACAAGTTGGGAAACTTTTGTGGAAAATATTAACCCCAATACCCCCGCCAGTCAAGTATGGAATAACATTAATAAACTACAAGGGAAGCGACGCTGCAATACCATATTTCTAAATCTTCAAACGGGCCTCACCAATAATGCAGAAATGGTCACAAATGCCCTAGCTGATGAATACCAAATAAGGTCATCTGACGCAAACTACTCTGAAAAATTTCGCAAGAAACATAAATCCGGTAAAGATAGCAATTTCAACAATCAACGAACAAACACGAACAAATGTTATAATGCGGATTTTACCATTGAAGAACTAATGTGGGTACTAAATCGACATGGAGGTTCCTCTACAGGTCCTGATAATATAAGTTACACTCTGTTGCAACGTCTACCATTCTCTGCGAAAATCTCCCTGCTAGAGTTATATAATCATGTGTGGGACAGTGGTGTTTTTCCAGCGCAATGGAAAGTAGGCATTATAATTCCGATCCCAAAACCTGATGCAGACTTCAGTAAGCCTGAAGGTTACAGACCGATAACGCTACTTAGCTGTCTTGGTAAATTGTTTGAAAGAATGGTAAATAGACGACTCATTACGGAACTGGAATCCACAGGTAAACTGGATCCACGCCAACACGCCTTTCGCGCTGGCAAAGGAGTCGACTCCCATCTTGCTAAGCTAGAGTCCCTTATTACCCTCGAGCAGAATGAGCACGTCGAAATAATATCTCTCGACATTTCAAAAGCTTACGACACAACATACAGACCTGAAATACTTAACACGCTAGCTCGCTGGAGAATTTCTGGACGCATGATGAATATTTTGTACAGTTTCCTTAGAGACAGATACTTCCAAGTGGCTGCCAATGGTTCACTCTCAAGCCTCAGGAAAGCAGATAATGGAGTTCCACAAGGCTCAATCCTGTCCGTAACGTTATTTCTTGTGGCTATGCAACCAATATTTAACGCTATACCAAATGAAGTAGAAATCCTACTGTACGCAGACGACGTCATACTTACAGCAAAAGGAACGGATCATCAAACTGTTCGCAGGACACTTAGAAAAGCTGTTGTAGCTGCAGTTGAATGGACATCTAGCGTAGGTTTCACCACTGCTCCAAACAAATCTAAACTGCAGATGGCAGATGTGCGCCATCTTAGACACCGAATGCGAGGTCGATCTATTAAAATCAACAAGACCCCAATACCACGTGTGAGAAGCATGAAAATTCTCGGGATAATAATTGACTCAAACCTCAACTTTTTGAAACATTTTACCGATACCAAAAAAAGCTGTTGCAAAAGAATCAACATTCTTCGCATACTCGGACACCGTCTAAAAAGGAGTAATCGTTCATCACTTTTTAGAGTAGGATCAGCCTTAATCACTTCGAAGCTTTTCTACGGCTTGGGAATCACAAGCATCAACATCGAAGCAATTGAGCGAATTTTAGGACCCATGTATAATGATGTAGTTCGGCAGGCGTCTGGTGCATTCCCAACTAGCCCCATAATCTCCATAATGGCTGAAGCTGGTTGCCTCCCATTTCGCTTGGCCCTTATCCAACGTCTGTGTCAACTCACTATTCGTATAATGGAAAAATTCGAAGAAGCATCTGATTATCAAATAACAAGAAGAGCAAATCACCTTCTGCAAGAAGCAACTGGATGGAGTTTTCCGAAGGTATGCAGGACTTTAAGGGTTTCAGATAGAGAATGGTATGCAGCACTCCCGAAAATTGACAACAACCTTAGGAGAAAGATCAGAGCAGGCGCAAACAGGATCACTGTTTTACCTCAGTTCAAGGAATTTGTTTCTAGCTTTTATCCCGACCATGAACAAATCTACACCGATGGCTCCAAAGAGAATAACCAAACTGGTGCTGGAGTAGTGATGTGCAACTATAGTTACAGTTTCGGTTTAACTGAAATATGTGGCGTGTTTTCAGCGGAAGCGTTTGCTCTAAAAACAGCCGTACCATATGTACGAGGACATAAAAATGTCATTATTTTTACCGACTCCGCTAGCTGTCTTGATGCGTTAAGTGGAGGTCAATCAAAATACCCATGGATACAGTTCATTGAAAAGAACATAGAGGAACGGAATATTACCTTCAGCTGGATACCTGGCCATTCTGGCATTGTTGGCAATGACAAAGCTGATGAACTGGCCAAACAAGGCCGAAATGAACCACAACTTGACATCCCGGTACCATCCCAGGATGTTGTACGTGCGATTAGAAACAGAATCAATGGTCAGTATGGGAAACGGAATGGCATCAAAGTGGAACCAAATTGCGACGAGCTAAGCACACACCTGATAAATACAAAGATCGCAAATGCGCGTCCGAACAACGAGTTCTAACCCGAATAAGAATAGGGCATACACGGCTCACCCATGTACACCTAATGAACCATAACCCTCCACCTGTTTGCATATACTGTGGAGTGCAAACAACTGTGCAACATATAATAATGGATTGCAGAGGATATGAACCCATAAGAAAAGCATGCGGAATCAATGGATCCCTAAGTGAAATACTAGCTAATGACACTGAAAAAGAAAAAGCCCTTTTAAATTTTTTAAGAGATAGCAATTTGTTCAATGAGATCTAATTAGTTATAATTAATGCAGCGAGAAAATGAAAAATGTAAATCATAAAATGACACGAATGTCACGCATTTTAGTGGTAAAGTGTCACAAATAAATAAATAATAATAATAATAGGTACACTTATTACGAAACTCCAGAAACACTATTACACACACTAGTGACATTTTCAAACAGGTTTATTATACAATGATAATCACAAAGAACAGAGTTCAAACTGCTAGAAAAAGTATAGTTTTGTATACAATTACAAGTATTTCAAATTTAAACTCATATGAAACATATGCTTTGTTTTTCTACTCATTTCGCTGCCATAAAACCTCTATGTGCCACAGCAAAGCGTGGCAGGGTACAGCTAGTTTGAAATAAACTTAAATGGAATTAAAATTTAATGTTTGTGCAATTCAGTTATTTCCTCAATTATTCAAATAAAATAAAGAAAAACGTCCACGTTGACAACAGGGAGAGGGGTATGAAAATGTCCAGGCTTGTCCACGGAGGAGAAGGGGAAGTATAAAATCGTGCTTTTTCAGTCCACGTGGTATGTGGACAAATAGATTGGTGACAAAAAGAGGCTATCCTTTATGTTGTAGACAGATAAAGGACAATTTTAAACTTCCCCTTGCCCTCCATAAAAAAACGTGGATACTGACTGCAATTCTTGTTCGATTACGTACGAATAAAAAGACACAGTTTTGCAGCTTGATGAGCTTCAAAGCTGTAAATTCATTCTTTATTTCATTTTCCATTCTGTTATTTTATTTTCTGACATTTTCAGTGCTCCTAATGACAGAAACCAAACTAATTGTTCATCCTTATTCTTCAATACGTCTCACATTACTTTATGCGCATAGCCTTTCTGTTGATAGTGCTCGAGCTGTTGTTTCACCATATTTCTCAATACAGGATTCCACGTCAAACGCTTTTCGAAATTCGCCAATCTTTTCTGCGTCAGCGGTAGATCGTTGGGAAAAAAACTTAATTTTCATATTACCAGAGTAATCCACCCTTCTAATAATTCCCTTCCATTTAACGATTCCCCTAACAATTTCAATTGTTTTTTGTCAGTATAACTTTTGAATGGCAGACCTCTGAAACGAGGAAACTATTCTGTTTGAACGTTCTCGTACTGTGTGTTGTGTACTTTTGACGTAGGACTACGTAGAATAGGGAGTCACCCTATGAAAAGTGTAACGAAAAATTAAGGGATTCTGTTGCTTCCGTTTGAAAGTTGAAAATATTTTGTACAGAATATAGTTGTGAAACATTTAAATAGATTTAAGGGAATTTAAACAACATTTTGGAAGTGAAATTCTGAAATAGTAACATTTTGGAAGTGAAATACTTAAAAAAATAGTGGGTTTAAAGGTGTTATTATTACTGTTATCACATAAATTCATAATAAACCTGATTGATATCAACCAAATCAAAGCTCTCTAACCGCTCTATAATTTGTTTTTTGAGGCTCAACTTCTATCATTCTTAATTTCGCGCAAAATCGTTGAAACCAATTCCTGATAAGAATTCAATCAAAATCATCAATTATCATTTACTCAACTGTACTTATAATAACGAAATTAATTTAACATTTCACTTAAAAAATCTTTTGCTGTTTTTTTGCCTGTTCCATTCAGATGTTATACTATGTACCACTACATGGGAAATTTATTCATCAATTTACAGCCCGTTTGAGGATTCGCGTGCTGCCCGGTGATCGACTAAATTTTGCTAGTCCATAGCTGACTCTTGTACTTAGACTTGAATTCTTTGATCATTTTGACGTAGAACTACGTCTTTCATTAAGGGTGCCAAATCAGAAAACAGGTCACGTTTTTATGTAATAAAGTTAACGTTAATAACTATTTTTGTCGCGAACGGATTTTGGCGATTTACATACTAAACGAATCGGAAATTCTGTAAGATTTGTTTAATATGCTATACATTAGATTCCCCTGGTTTGTAGATGGTTAAAATTCATGAAAACTTTAGGCGTTTCCATTTTTCCATACATTTGTTCTGTCCATTTGTATGCTTTCCCGAACAGAGCTGTCTATAACGAGCAACTTATCGACGACCAACGAAGGGGAAATCGTAGGATTTGAAGTCGCCGTGAACAAAGGAAAAGTAGAAGAATGAAGGGAAATATTTGCCTTGAGTATAAACAGTGGATCTCGCTGAGGCAAACTTTCATTCGGCATCGGACTGTTGAGCAATCCAGTTCACTTTGCTTTCGCTGCGTATCGATCCAAGATTGGACCCCACCAGTGGTAATCCAACTTGGATATCGTCGTTTGCTTTTTCTGTTCGTTATTCGTATCGTGTGTTTTTCTTTCCGCGTCATAAATTAGACGTTTCGCGTAGTGTGTGATGAGCAAAAAGAAGAGGGAGGCAGGCTCTAGCCCTGCAAAAAACGAACGCATTGCCAGGGGTAATGAAATTTCGAGACAAGCGTCATCTAATGATGCACGCGATGTTGGTGTAGTGCAAAGTGCTCGCACTGAACCGAGCCTTCGCGAGTGTGTCACCGCATCGAACAACAGCAAAATAGGCGATTTCGGCGCGTCGGTCGAAAATGTAAACGGCTTCTTTGGTGCCTTTAAGAATGCATCAATGCATTAAACTGACGTTATGGCGAAGCAGGCGTTAAGGTTATGCTCCAAAAAAATATTTGGGGAATACCAAGCATCTTGAATGTCTTACTGGAATGTTATAAGTTATTTAGGTTCGCGTGCCAGTCGCAAAACTGCCTTCAACTAGGATTGCATTTGCGCTAATATTGATCATAATGAAGCATTGCTACTGTTTTCGAGGTTGTTGATATTAACAAAAAGAGTTTATTTCGCTTGTTTAGTCACCAAGAAAGTAAATGTCGTTCTGGAATTTTGTATGTGATCAGGTTTCGCTTACCAGTAGCAAAAATTCCTCCACTAAGGGTGATAGCTGCGCTTCTCTCGAGCATGAGAAAGTAATGCAACTTTTTTGAGGCCAGTTATATTAACAAAAGCGTTTCTTTTGAGAATAGCGCAAAATTATGAGAAGTATTTGTATTCTTAGTAGCTTCAAGCCACCAATGTATGGTTCTGTATGCATGCTATGACGAACGCTTGTTTGGCGCTTGGTTTACGTTGTACGAACGATGCCTAGAGGTGCGATTGCTATACAAATGAAACACAAATTGTTGCATTACACGAGAATTAATCAAGCAAATGAAATCAAATTGAGCATATGGAGGTTTTAGGGTGCAATAAATGATTCTATGGTAGTTCGACTCTCCACCCCCCTCTCTAAGGGGGGACTGCCATACAAATGAAAAACAAATTTCTGCATAACTCGAGAACTAATCATGCAAATGAAACCAAATTTGGCATGTGGAAGTTTTAGGGTGCAATAAATGTTTTTACTGTGGTTAGATACTCCTCCCTCCTCTCTGAGGGGGGGCTGCCATACAAATTAACCACAAATTTCTGCATTACTCGAGAATTAATCAAGAAAATGAAACCAAATTTGGCATGTAAAGGTTTTAGGATGCAATAAATGTTTCTATGATAGTTAGACACTCCACCCCCTCTCTGAGGGGGGGCTGCCACACAAATAAAACACAAATTACAAGGGGGACACAAACACAAATTTCTGCATAACTCGAAAACTAATCAAGCACAATTTGGGATGTGAGGGTTTTTGGGTATGAGATGTGTTTCTATGATGGTACGACACCCCTCCCTCCTCTGAAATGGAGAGGGGATCCCATAAAAATATTACACATATTTCAACCAAAAATATTCCAACCAAACATGACAATTAAAAATTTTCGGAAAACTCTGAAGGAAAATGGGAAAATTCGGAAAATTAAATTCCTATATGTTCTACAATTACATAGTGACAAGTGCTGTTAGTCCATTTGATGTTTGCGGTAGCGAACTTGATCTTTGTTCGAAGCTGGAAATGTATTTTAATGTGATGAAACGCACAGAAGATATTTCTATCTATACCAATAAAAAGTGTCGCCGAATGTGTTGATAAGAGCAAAACTCGAGGAAGGAATTGTCCGAGTTAGGGCTGTCTTTATTCTTTCATGTTTTCTGGATAAAACATTTATTCCATGCAACGGAGAAACATGTTATTTGCAAGTGGTTGAAAAATCTTGAACGAGAATTGTGTCTGAAAATAATTTGATATTATAATGACGAGTTTTGGTAGAATTCCTAGGAATTTTATAGTAAAAGGTAAATTCAACGGGGTCGATTAGAAGATCAATCAATGAACAGTTCTACGATTGGACCCATGAACATGCTCATAGTAAGAAAACGTGAATGTTTGAAGGTATTGATAACAAAAAACCAATGTTGAACGGGACGAAGTTTGCCGGGTCAGCTAGTAACGTAATAAAAAAGGGTGTCCCACATAAAATTGAATCACGGAAAAATGCTGTAGAAAATTACCCATTGGGTATTTTGTCTTGAATTAAGAATTTGGGTAAGAGTAGTTTAGAGTGTATTGTTTACACTGTATTTTTATCGCTGTCAGTTTTTCGAATGTTGGTAAAAATTGCGTCACCCGAAAAGCAACATCGCGAATTGATTTTGTGCAAGCACCTGGAAAATCCTCAACTCTCTCATCTGGACATCAGAGAACAGCCTGGAATCGTGCAGTTAACGGTGGGTCGTATGATTAAACGTTACTACGAAACTCTGAGCGAACGGAAGGAGAAAGCGTTTAAGCGGAATCCCAACGCTTCGGTCAGGGATGTGGCCAAAAAGTTAAATTTGTTCAAGTCTTTGGTTCAGTGAGCCAAGGGCCGGGAGGGACTGCATACGTCCAAAGTACTGAAGGCTCCAAATCGCAAGGAACGGCAAAATAAGGTGAGAAAGTTAAAAGCCCGGAAACTACACACCCTCATCATGGATGATGAGACTTACGTCAAGGCGGACTCTCCGGTAGCTTCCGGGGCTACTGCTATTTACCGCACAGCACAAGTTCGATATTCTAGAGGAAGTAAGAAGGCAGAAACATTCAAAGTTTGCCTAGAAATACATGATTTTGCAAGCGATCTATTCATGTGGCAAATGGAGTGCGCCATTTGTGACTACCGGGACTGTAAACGGGCAGATCTACCTCAAGGAGTGTCTACAGAAGCGTCTGCTTCCTCTGTTGAAGCAACACGAGGACCCTACGTGCTTCTATTCAAAGGATGTCCTGGAGTGGTAAGAAGCCAACGGGATCACTTCCAAAAAATGCTGGGCTTTTATGAAGCAAGCACTACGCAAGCATCCCAAGGAGGTCAAATCTGAGTAAAACATGAAGAAAAAGTGGGTTTCCGTACAGAAGAAGCTGCAGCCAGATGTTGTACAGAACCTTATGAGTGGAGTTAAGCGTAAGATGCGAGCAAACGGTTATGGTATTTAACATGAATGAAAAAAATATGCCAAAAGCTCACTAATGGGTTATATTTTATTGTCTGAAAGTATGAAAAGAATCGGTCAACTAGGTAATTTTCTACAGCGTTTTTTTCCGTGACGCAATTTGATTTTGGACACTCTTTAGAAAGCCTCAAAAAATCGAAAATGGAATAAGCGGTACTCAACTTGGGAAAATTCTAAAACTGCGGTACTCTTTGAACAGACCTCATTCAATCATAAGTTGATTTTATATACGTTAATTAAAATCGCCAATGTTCATGAAGCACACTAGATTACGATGTTATTTATTCCGGAACAAAATATTTGAGAGATGATTGTTTTGATAGTAATATCATAGTAATGCTAGTAATCCAAAATTAGTCTACACCTTGAACATCAGCGCATATATTGTTATAAATTGAAAAATTGGCACGCACTTCAACTTATTAAATATGGATAAGGGTGTCGTACTGGTCGGATGTAATTTCCCTTTGAAAAAGATTCTCTTATCATTCCACGTTAAAATTCGGTTAGAAAAAGTGTAAACTATTACATGAAATACTTTATGCTGAGAGCAGACGTACGACCGGAGCGGTAAAAAAGGTTTGATTGCTTAGAGCAGACATACGACCATAAATACTTAAAACTCTTGCGATTTGTGTCTTTGTGTCATCTGGGAACTTCAACTTATCAACTTACTTTTAAAAATTTTATTCCAATTTGTATTTCTAGAGTTTTGTCTGACAGCACTGCACTAAGAAATCATAGTGTTTGTGGATCCTGCCACACCCATACTTCGGTGAACATCTTTCTGTTAATCTTCCGAGCATAGTAATGTTACCCACCATGCGCCACAAGCTCTCTCATCATGGTGCGTTTAATCTCATTCCCCATCGCATACTACGCAAGGATCTCTCAGCTCAGCTCCATTTCCACAGTCAGAGCAAACTAACGGTTGAGAAGATGTGGACCAACTGTATCGTACGGGAAAAACGTTGCTGGTTGTGTGTGCGCACTTGTATTGAGCTGCTGGTGGCTCTCGTCGGACTTGTTTTCATTTTTTATCCCCATTCAACATGCGATGAGGCTATGTTTACTTCTTCTGAAGCCACTATGTGTGAGTGTTTGGAAGCTGTAAATGGGGTACCAGTGACTGTCGTCTTCGTTCAGAGAGGGAGAGCGAGAGCAAGAAGACAAAAACAATTACCAGGAGAAAAACAACTCACAGGCGCATTTCTTCGTTATTGGACCACCCGCATGCTTCCGTCGAGATCATTTCGTTGCCCCGTTGATGATTACGGATGATGACTACGACGACGACGACGACAACGTTGATGATGATCGTCGTAGTCGCTGCTCTTGGGTAGCATCGTATAACATAGAAGTCTTGACTTGAGAGTAGCGACGTTTGGTGCTTTTATCTACCCCCCACTTTGACATAATTCTCCTTCCTCACGGGTGCTCTCCTTTTACCGTCCTTTCCGTTGTTTTGGTTGGAAGGTAATGTAAAAACGTTCCTTTTTTGTCGTTTGCAAAAATCGGATATGTTACTATGAATTTTAAATTAATGCGATCAGGTATAAATGGAAATTATGACGTATTGTTTCGGAACGCCTTATTCAACTTCGTCCACAATTTCGGGGCGCATGTAAATTGCCCGATGCAGCTCAACCGCGCAACTATACGTGTAATCGGCTTATAAATACGTTTCCTGTCATTCGTGCCGGTGGGTGGCTTTAATTTTAATGGTGGTTGGTTTCGAAATTTGGAAGATATGTTTTTTGTGTGTTTAGATTATGGTACACTACTGAAAGGAAAAGGCAAATGGCAGACATTCTTCACTTATAGAAATCCCAAATGGGCGTTTCTATCAGATAGAATGGTGACGTTGTTGGATAAAAATCCAATATTTTTCCGATTAATTAGATTTTGAATATCAACATGGATGTCATTAAAAGATAATTCGGTACATTTTACAGTTTTCCTTCAATAAAGGCGGAAATGTAAACCAGATTGTGCTCACGGGCAACGACGTACAGTCAATCGCAAAATTGAGTATACAACTCGTGCTGGTTTGTTATTGTTGAGTTTTTCGGGGTTAAAGAATAAATAATTAAATGCGACATAAATTCATCGTAAAATCGATCCATTTTACTCTCATGTAGTGATAAGAAAAAAATCAAAATGATCACATTTCTACTCCATGTTTTAAATACAAACAAAAAATCTCCAATCAAGACGTTGCAAAATTGAGTGTACAGTTCAAGTTTTTCTTAAAACGAAAATTGAAATCAGTTCAGAAAAGTTCATAGATAACAAAAATCAATCCCCTAGTATTTGGTATCGCTCCCCTTTGGCGTCCAGCACTTCCTGCAAGCACCAAGGCGAGATTTTTGGTCACTGTAGACGGAAGTACCTCCCAGATCTCCGTAATCGTCGTTTTAAGTTCCGCTTCGTTCCCTGGATTTTGATGGATGAATGGTTCTTGATTTCCCACCATATATACTCAATAGTGTTCAAGTTTTGTGATTTCGAAGGTGTTTTGAGTTGATTGCAACATAATAGAGCAGGCATTCCAGCAACACGAAGTCAGTTTGCTTCGGGTCATTATTCTGTTGAAAGTAGTAATCACGAATTTCTGAACGGGAGACTACAGGTTACGTTTCAGAAAGATCGGTTAAGCCATGTTGTCCATCGCCGAATCGATAAACACCATGGTTCCAGTTCCAATGTACCGCCAATGTACCATGTATTATCTGACTACCGCCGCCGTGTTTTACCGTGGGAACCAAATGCTGAACCCGGAGCACCGATCCTGGTTTCCTCCACACCATCTGTCTTCCATCCGATTCAAAGAAATTGGTTTTCGACCCATCCATAAAAAAAGACCTCGTTCCAGAACTCCTTAGGTCTGTTTACATATGCCTTAGCAAACTGTAGTCGTTTTTTCATATTCACCTTTGATTCACGACCTCTCAGATTGTTCCTGTATGTTGCTCTTCGGACAGTGTCTGCGCAGACAGGTCTCCAAATGATGCCGGCTACTTCAGTAGTCAATTTAGGAATGTTTGGTTTAGGATTCTTTCGCAATGTTCTAACAATTACCCGTTCATCATCAGAAGATAGGGTCCGTTTGCGTTTTCTACCGGGAGATTTTCCATGGTTCCTTCGTATTTACACTTGTTTATGATTTACTTTACTGTAGAGTGGGTTCTTCCGACAGCAGCAATGGGGAGAAACTTACTTACAAGACTAATTTGTTCGAACAAATTTAAGGTGTACAGTCAATTTAGCGATGCCTGGAATAGAGATTGTTTTCAATTTTTAGGAATAAACAGAAAACTTTTCTCGGAATGTTATTGCACGTACAGCTAGTTAAATGTATGAGTAATAAATATGCATCAAAAGAATCAATGTGTTCAAAATATTTTATCTATCTATATATATATAAAAATAGATTTCTGTCCGTCTGTCTATTTGTCTGATTCTTATGGGCTCGGAAACTACTGAACCGATCGACATGAAAATTGGTATGTAGGGGTTTTTGGGGCCGGGGAAGGTTTTCATGATAGTTTTCCCCTCTATAAAGATGGGCTGACATACAAATGAAACACAAATTTCAACATTATTCGAGAATTAATCAAGCAAATGCAACCAAATTAGGCATCTGGAGGTTTTAGGGTGCAATAAATGGTTCTATGGTGGTTAGATACTCCTCCCCCTCTCTAAGGGGCGGCTTCCATACAAATGAAACACAAATTTCTGTATTACTCGAGAATTAATCAAGCAAACGAATCCAAATTTGGCATGTGAAGGTTTTAGGATGCAATAAATGTTTTTACAGTGGTTAGATACTCCGCCCCCCTCTCTTAGGGGCTGCCATACAAATAATACACAAATTTATGCATTACTCGAGAATTAATCAAGCAAATTAAACGAAATTTGGCATGTGGAGATTTTAGGGTGCAATAAATGATTTTATGGTAGTTAGATACTCCTACACCCTAAGGGGGGTGGGCTGCCATACAAATGAAACAGAACTTCTTGAATTGCTCGAGAATTAATCAAGCAAATTAAACCAAATTAGGTATATGGAGGTTTTAGGGTGCGATAAATGTTTGTATGGTGGTTAGACACTCCACACCCTCTCTAAGCGGGGGCTGCCATACAAATAAAACACAAGTTTTCATATTACTCGAGAATTAATCAAGCAAATGCAACCAAATTAGGCATTTGGAGGTTTTAGGGTGAAATAAATGATTCTATGGTGGTTAGACATTCCACAACCTCTCTAAGGGGGAACTGCCATACAAATGAAACACATATTTCTGCATTACTCGAGCATTAATCAAGCAAACGAAACCAAATTTGGCATGTGAAGATTTTAGGGGGCACGAAACGCTTTTATGGTGAATAGACACTCCTCCCCCCCTCTAAGTGGAGAAAAGGGGAGGGGTCTGTCTTTATTCTATTATATTTTCTGTATCAAACATCTATTCCATGTAACGGAGAAACATGTGATTTGCAAGTGGTTGAAAAATCTTGAACGAGAATTGTGTCTGAAAATAATCCGATATTATAATGATGAGCGTTGGTAGATGTATTAGGAATTTTATAGTAAAATCTAAATTCAACGGGGTCGATTAGAAAATCAATCAATGAACAGTTCTGCCATTGGACTCATGAACTTGCGCTTAGTAAGAAAACGTGATTGCTTGCAGGCATTACAAACAAAATAACAAAAACAAAAAACTAATTTTGGGCGGGACGAACTTTGCCGAGTCAGCTAGTTGATTGAATAAAATCTAAAGATTGTACCGATAATTATGGAAACATTCACGATTAATCGTTATTTCAAAATACGCGCAGCCTTCAAATTAACTTTGTGTCCTGTTGTTTACATCCAAATGAAACAGATGTTATCATGTTTTGAAAATGCGTGCCATGGAGTGGTCGAATGAGTTTGATCTTGTAAATGCTATACAAGACATTTCACAGATCACAACACAAAAAATGGTCGTAGGCATTTGAAAGTACCCAGATAACTTTCTCCCATCTTTCTTATTACAATCCGTGAAAATCGCCATGTTCAAATGCAGAAAAACAAATTTGTACTCCTTTCTAAAGACTATCAGCTGAAAACAATCAATGTTAACGAATTTACTGCCGTCGAATCCATTACACGCCCAAGGTGGTGAAATAGGTTTCCGCGTGCCACAGAAGTTTCATATCAGTCTCGCTCATAATTTTCCGCTTTTTACTCCATGAAAACATAATGCCTCTGTGCTTCTGTTTAAAGAAAATTCCTCTGCAAACAACAACAGTCCGAACAGATTAAATTTATTTTTAGTGGGTATTTATGATGCTTTCTGCATGCCACCGTCGATGCTATTGATTATGTTGTAAAGTCCATCTACACGCCACTCACTGACCACTAACCGGGTTAAGTCGAGCAGATATTCGGATGCAGACCACCGATGATCAATTTTGCCGGCTCCATTAGTGGTAGTGATAATATGGTAATGACAACACCAATAGTAGTAATACTGAAATGCAGTGGATATTTCGTTCCATCGAAATCAAGAAATCATCTCAGATGATCCGAGTACCCAATACGGCCTAGACAGATTTTCGGTGGAATACAATTACTGTGTTTATGTATTTCAAATAAGAACATTTTCACTGGTGAAATCATAGTCGGTCTTTCAATTAAGCATCATCAACTTCCAGACATCGATTCCGTGAGCTGCCCCCGAAAAACCGAATAAAATCGTTGGCACAGTGATCGCGTAAAACATAATGTTTAGTCATGCTACGCCATTTTGTAATCATAACGCTTTGATGTTTGCCGGCTCTGATTGTGCTTGGGGCTACCGGTGCCGGTTATTGACGACCATTGCCGCCGCAGTCTCGGAGCCGATGAGAGTAGTCTCCATTTCTTCTCGATGTTGGTGGTAGCATTCAGTCAGCAGTGGGGCGCTTACGGATATTACGAATTTACACACGTAAGGTACGGATAAAAGCAAACTAATTCAGGGGGCTTCACTTTGAAGTGCCAGTCGCATGGCCATCACCTCCAGCATCTCTGTTGATTTTTTTTTTATTTCTGTGTGCGAGAGCACAACTGATGATGGCGCACGGCTGGCGGCACCAATGATCATCATCATCATCATCATTAACGTCATTTGAAGTTCGCCGCATACGGGAGTACTTTATGCATTATCTGCCACCGAATGTAAATACGAGGAAGTAAAACTATGTAGACGGAAAAAGGTTTCTCGTTTGATGTTACGAGACATACGATTATTCATGATTGAGATGTACCCCAGCACCACTAAAATAAAACGTTGGTTCCACCAATCATGGAAACAAACAACCTTTGAGTAACATTGAGGTATGTCCCGAACATTTGAAGTCGACGAAATTCTGAGCTACAGTGTAATTTTGTGATTCCATTTGAATATGCGCATTGTTCAAACAGTGCTGTGTCTAATGGATGCGGTTTTGGTGTTTGCCATCAGCCAGCGTCGTCACAACAACCAGACCATTCCTAATTGAATTGCAATGATAAATGTAAACTTTGCACCGGCAAAGGAAGGAAACAAGGAGCAGACATAATAATCCCTTTATTTATCACTCAGATATGCAATTAATTAGTTTACGTTAATTAATATGCACAATCTGGGCAGAGTGCCGTACGCTGAAACGATCGTCGCTTTTGCATAAACACTGGTAGTCACTGAAAGGAACTAATCAAGACGCCTTCATTAGTAGAGGTTGGTTGAAGTCCCGCAGGGAGTACTGAGAAAAATAATATCGCCTCGCAACAAAACTTTGAACCGATTTTACCGCCCTGGTTGCTGGTGACTGGAGCGCTCTCTCGTACGAACACCTAGAAGTGTTCTCCGATGTTAACATTCGTTCGTTTTGACGTAGGACTACGTCTTCCATTTCTGTACCGGGGTGTAATTCCTCCTCGGAAATACCCAGCGTAAGTAGTACTCACTCCCCAAGTCCCGACAATTGGAATCATCGTTAAATATTAACACTTGAGAAGGAATGGATTCCTCCTCAGAATAAACAGTAAATATAAGTAAAAATAAAAATAATGTCCACTACACCGTATCACGTGACGTGTTCTTCACTATCAAATCTATAGTCAATGGCACCCATCGCTATCGAATTATCATCGACACCACGATTTTCGCTAAATGCTTCTTTCAGTTCGGCCTGCAATTCCACGAACCAAACGCTGCAAAGGTAGCTTGCAGATTAGCAATTCGGTTGACCTTTGATAGCAACGAATTTCACGCAAAGCGACGGTTCCCGGCCGGTAGCGATGTGGCTTCTTCACACCTCCTGTGGCTCGCGCTTTTCCGAGCTGCTTTCGGGGCTGTTCGAGAGAAAATAATGACGAAAGCAAAGGAAGCATCTTGTTTTAAACCTAGATAGGTGTAGAATGTATACCCAACCTCTTTCACATTCTTTTCATTATATTTGTGGCTCAGCCTGAGACCGAAACCTTCTCACATTTCAATAATATTAATGGGTTTCCAAGTGGGCGCGCTTCATACAGATACGGATGATTTAAATAACGTGATTTCAAAGCTCTTTTTAAACTATTTAAACAATTTTTCGAGTCAATGAATAGCAATCATATAACTCTTGGATATTTTATCTTTTGTATGAAATGATTATACCATTCCGTTGATCCGGAGTAGAACGATTAACGCTTAAAAAAGGAATGGATTCCTCCTTAGAATTACTCAACAAAAATAATGCCCTTTCCCGAAAATTAGAAACGGCAAATGGTTGCGGCATTCGCAAACAAATAATTTTATAATGCAGCTTTCATTAAAGTGATTTCTTCGATATGGGGAAATATCCACTACATCATGTCATATATTTCGTATTCTTCATTGTCAAATCCATAGTCAATGGCACCCATCGGTATCGAATTATCATCGGCACCACGATTTTCGCTATATCCTCCTTTTAGTTCGGTCTGCAGAATCTTTTATGAACTCTAATCCATCAAATTGGGTGTCCCTGAAAAGGACCGTTGATTATATGCTAAGGTAATAGCACGCTCTCCTCTGATACGACGGGCCAGCTGAATGTTCTTTGGAAGCGCAAGTCGGTTTTGAAGTCCTGGGCAATTCTACGAACCAAACGCTGCAAAGGTAGCTTGCGGATCAGCAATTCGGGCGACTTTTGGTGTGCGACGAATTTCACGCAAAGAGAAGGTTCCCGGTTGGTAGCGATGTGGCTTCTTCACACCTCCTGCGGCTGGTGCACTTTTCCGAGGAGCTTAACAACCATATAACTCGTGGACATTTTGTCTTTTGAATGAAATGATTATCATACCACTCCGTTCAGCCGGAAAAGAGATATTAACGTTCAAAACCTTGCAGTCCAGCGTCACTCTCTCGTTTTCGAAACTTTGAACTTATACCCCGGTACAGAAATGTAAGACGTAGTCCTACGTCAAAACAACCGGAAAAACTGGATTGAATCAACAAAATTCATGAATTTGTTAGATTTTATGATCAAAATGCCGTGTTTCTGCACACTATTTTATTTTTGTGAGTAATTTTCGTGTACGATACAAAAATTCTCGCGCAGCTGTAGTATATGTCAAACCACGTTGAGCAAGACCATCTTTCCGTCACTTTTCAATCACAACTAAATGGATTTCCGAGCGGGCGCCAGCTTATAACGAGTGTTCAATAACAAAAATGAGGATTTCTTCAGTGATATAGTACAAAAAAATAAAAATTTTTTTTTTATTAAAAACATACCGGTTGTTCTTCAAAAAAATGTCAGTGAATGTTGGAAAAGGGGCCGTGCTCAGCCGTACGCTGGACGGCACTGACATCCATCTTTCGGATGCAATTCTGGATCCTCGTGGCCAGCTGCTTAGTGTCCGTAGCCCGCTAATTATTCTTGTACACCAGGACACTGATGGAGCCGAAAAAAACCTCGATCGGACGGCACTGGGGCAAGTTGGTCGGGTTCCTTGGGTACGTACGGTATCTGTTTTACCTAGAGGTACGCCAACTTTTTCTTGGCGTGACAGGAAGACGCCTTGTCCGGCCAGAAGACGTACTTCCCATCAGAATGATGCTCCTCTAAGAACGGAACCAGAATCTTCTCCAGGCACTCCTCCTGGTACACGTTCTGGTTGATGGCAAGTCTGCTCGGCTTGTTAAACCAGGATTTGAAATCCCTTTGTCGGATATTGCAATATACCGTATGAATTTCTCCTTAAACTCATGCTTGTATTTGTACTTCACCCCGGTGGGTGTAGACGCCTTGTCGCTGGTATAGTACCGGTAATTCCCGGGAATGTGAAACATTGACAACGGAAAATAACTCTCGTCGTCTAGCACGAACGCCGTCCCGTGATAATTCTTCGTCATCCACCGGCACTGAGTTTTCACGGTCGCTATCTGCTCGTTCGTGTGCTCTGGGGACCTAGTCTTCTTCCGACAGACGCTCAAGCATCTGCGGCGTCACGCAAACTCGCTCCGTCTTTGTTGCCGAACAGATTTTTCAGAGATTCCTTCTTCTTCTTCGTCATGATATTTGCCAGACGGTCACTACCGGTCTTCCGTTCGACGTTTCAGGATCCCACGATCCGGTAAACAGTGCTCGACGAATTTTTCCTCGACTTTCACGCGTTTCGAAGAACCGTACAACGCGATTGCCGAGTGCTTGTTATTTCGACGTCATCTTTAATCGATCTGACAGCATCCGAGCTAGGGAGCCCAGAGAGCAATTCGCTCGGTGAGAGAAAAAATTACGCTCTTTACTTTTTTTACAGAAAGTTATTGAAATCATTCTCATTTTGTTTTAACACCCGTTATACAAATTTGTGTAATTTCGATAGCTTATTTTCAATCATTTTTCGAATCAATAAGTAACAACCATATAAATCTTAGACATTTCATCTTTCGAAGGAAGTGATTTTTATACCATTCCATTCGGCCGCCAAAGAGTTATTAACGTTCAAAACCTTGCAATCCAAGTGTCACGCTCTCGTTTTCGAAACTTTCAGCTTACACCCCGGTACAGAAATGAAGGACGTGGTCCTGCGTCAAAACATTCATCACGGTTTTTTTTTTGAAGAGAAATCCTTTCGAAAAAAAAATTACGAGTGAAAGGCGTCTGTAGCGTTCTATACCATACCTTGTATATCAACAACCTTGATATTTGAAACGAATATACCTGATTACTAAAGAGCACCTTGATGGAGGATGAAAGTTGACAGTTGCGGTTCAACGTACAGGAAGGTAAGCTTGACAAGAGGAAAGGGACAGATTCGAGAAGCGGACGGACAGAGTTCGGAGACGGGCAGACGGGTGTTAACGGATCTAGCGAATTAGGTATTTACTCCTGGCGACGAGGATTAATGGTGAGAAAATAGAATAGAACTTGTTTTCTGTGGAAAAGGGGTGTTTTGGTGTGCGTTCCAAAATGCGTAGGCCGAACCCCGATAGAAGGGAGAATTCGGTTGTTTTTTGTGTTGTGTTAGCGGAGAACATGAAAAGGAATGGGAAAGAAATGCATTTGCACGTGCACTAATGCATAATAATTTTCATCAGATGACATTTACGCCACCAACTAGCGACTAGTAAAACCAGGGGTTAGACATTAATTGAATATAGGCTACCCAAAATCAAAATCAATATGGCGTCATTTGTTTACCAACATATCATTTGCGAGGATTGAAATCGTTGAAATCACGGAGATAGTAAAAATTAAAAAAAAAAATGCGGTGCTTTATTTCTAACTGCATGAGCGATTTTCATATTTCGGTTTCACATGGACGTGTTCACATTTAACATGGAGTTTAAAGTTAGCCACTATTCGACTATATAACCGGACCGAGTTGTAAACAACAGTAATTGACAGAACCAAATGTCAGTGAACGGCAGCAATATTGGGTACACTGGCAATATGAGGGATTTGACGTTTTAGTCATACCCCTGAGTAAAACTCATTCATATACAGTAGAGTCTCGAAATTGAGTGACTATATCTCGGATAGTCGGAGTTCGACTGTATTCAATCATTGATTGAAAAAGCTTTAAAATTTATATTTTATGTTAAATTTATGTTCATGTTGCTGTGCGGAGACACGGAGAATGTTGTTTTTAGATAATAATTGATGAGACTACCAAGAAGGAACAAATGTAAGAGACCGGCGGAATAGAACAAGATTGTTTTTAGTGTGTATCTATAACGTCTGGTGTGATGAGAAGATTCTAGTGCGAGAGGGCCTGGAATGATGACCATTGCTAGGGGGCCTGGCGTGATGAAAAGATTCTAGTGTAGTAAGGTCTAGAATGATGATCGAGGCTAGGGGGTCCGGTGTTATGAGAAGTTACTAGTATGGTAAGGTTTAGTACAATAAGGCCCCAAAATGAGTTTTTTTTTTAGTTTTTTGGAAATATGAAATTGAAGGTCTTCGTAACAGAAGTATAAAATTTTTGTGTATCTAAAAGTTTGGAAATACAAAAGTCAAAATAATAAAAACTTCTACATTAGTTCATAATGAAGTGGTTAAGGATCGAACAGGATAGAACAGCTAAGAGTCATGTAAAGAGATACGACAATATTTGCTAATGTATTATGGAAAACTACAAAACTGTCTATTGCTCAATCTGTAACTGGCTATGATTACTCAGTGAGAAATCACGATATGGTGGAGAGGGAAATGCGAAGGAGTTATGCCGATAACCGACGAAGAGGAACGCCCAGCTGCATATAGATCGGAGATGCATTTTTGGCGAAGTAAATGAATTTAGTTCAGAATTTTTTCCAGGGCAGCTCGATGTAGTTCAGACGAAACGAATGAGCGTAACGATACGCTCAAGTTCATCTGTAAAGATATATAACAAAGTTGCTGCTCATTTAAAGTTTATACCAAAGGATGCAGCTTACACAGAGGAACAAGGGCAAAATGGTCAGTGAAGGATTACTACTGACAATGTTCTGTTTTCAAAAGCTGATATACTTTATCACCTTCTGCTCTTAAAGGAGTACCTTTTGTGGTTTTGACCCAGGATAAATATGCAACCCCAACCAAAACCAAGCCTCAATATGAAAAACGTTATGTGTTCCCTATTACGTTCTTGTACCTTTTGAATTTCAATTACGAGTCAAGGTGAAGGCCTCGCTGCTATTGTACATGTACCTACTATTTCAATAATGATTTAAACAAATTTAGACAAGAATATACGCCTAAATCTATCGCATCTAGCATGATATGGTAAGTAACCACTTTACCGCCTAACTAAAAAAAGTTCGATTTTTCAACTTTTTTTTTTCTAATAATGAAAAATGTTCTGTTTTAAATTTTCATAATAAAAACCGCTTGCTATCTCGAACAACAATAAGTTGAGCTACAATATTCTTCGAAAAACGGAGATTGTAGTGATATGTGGGAACAGGACATGGGCAAATATCGCTTGTGGCTGCCGTGTGTATCTAGAAGAAGAGAAGCATCGCGTGCATTGGCAATAAGGAAACAAATCTCGACATATGGCAAGCTTAGGTATTATTCTGTCAAGAACAAGAATGGAACATGAATCCACCATCTTCAGCTGCTTCCATCAAATCACGCAAATCATCGACCCGTTTTAGGTTTGTGGCCCTGGAACTTTCTTCTAAAAATATTCAAGAAGCTCGATGCATTCTGAAGTAATACCCGAAATAATAAAAAGAAAATTATTTTTTGACGTGGGACTACGTCTAACCGGAATATATGGAGGGTAAAATGAAAACCTAAACACAGAACATGCAGGAAAAAATGAAAGATTTCGAATGCTTATAGCTCGAACATTTCGCACTGGATAGGAGGGATGTTTGCATCACTTGATAGGGAATATTTCTACGCATCTATCGCAACTAACAAAATGTTGTTTTTCATTAGATAAACAATTGAATAACTGTAAAATATTAGGCGTTATCTAAACGCCCTAACTGCATCGTTTTGATTGGCCCGATTTACGGTTTCCCTAACACAGCCATCAAAACCAAGCAGCCTTGGGGAAATCGGCATTGCAAATACATGAAAGTAGGGGGACTTTTGTTCTCATCGAAAAATGTTCCCTAACACAGACTTTAAAACCAAGCAGCGAAATCGGCATTGCAAGCACACGAAAGAGCCTAGAGGCGAGTGAACTGAAAAGTTTAAACCCTCTTAAAGCCAAAAAGAAGAACCGGACGAACTTCCCAGTTTCAAGCAAATTCGAGATTCGAGAAGTATGTACACTTTTGGGATGTAAACTTCAGAGGGAAATGTAAAATAAAATAATCGTTTGATAATTTTTTTTTGTCTTTATTGGAAAGATTTTCAGCCTTAGGCTGGTTCATCAAACGTTTGATAATTCTTCCGTACATATATTTTGTTCTAGTCATCATACCAAACGTAAAAGGTCCGTCATTAAATTTACTTGTAACGAAGAACAATCAATCACAATAAATGAATTGACTTTACACGGCATTTGTTCATTTTTTTCACTCACAGAGCAAATATATTGAACTCAATTGAATTTGGAAACTGTTTCATTCAATCAAGAATTTAATCAATACAAACGAATGATTGCTAAGCTAAGGTAGTTCCACGTGAACCTTGCGGTTATATCATAGATATAACCCACTAATTTTTTTAATTTATTTTTGTACTAGGGAAGAGCTTGCGCAAATTTGAAATTATTTCCGGACTTATTGGTATTAAGATCGATAATTCAATTTTCATGAATTTCAGCATTGTTTCTGGACTAGAAGTGGTGTCAAAGTATACCGCATTTCAAGCCGAGTGAGAAGAACGCTTCGCAATAAGAGATGTATTCTTCGGTGGAAAAACACATCTCCAGGCTTCGCCAAAAAATTTTATATTATTTCTTCTAAGTATCGGCACTTAGCTGTGATTTTTCGGTGGTTTAGATTTTGTTTACGCCTGTGCCTAAAAAACACTCACTCAGTCAGAGCATTTAAGCCTGGAAAGCACGATTTTCTTCAAATTACCGAATGGAATGCTCAAAAATTCCAATCCATTTTTCATAGGTTTTAGTGTTAACGTATGCATTAAAAAATGTACTAATTTCGGATAACGATGGAAAAAACTATAAAAGATAATTTAATGAAACAAATTTTTCTTAAATCTTACGTTTATTAAGCCTACAACGAAAATGATTCGAGGCTGTAGGTTCGTAGCAGCAGCACTATCAAGCAACTCGATGATTTTTCCATACTGCCAGCTCCACCCCACAGCGAAGGAGTTGGACATACTGAGGTACTTCGGGTTCGCCAAATATAGCCTGTTGTATACGCACCTACCGTCAAAGGTATTGCACCTAGCGTCAACGATGAAACAATTGACAGCAAAGCGGAAGCAACGATGACAGCCGAATAAAGGAGTAGACAAACCATTGCGTGTTGAAGGAGTCTTTTGTTAGTGCCTATTAAAACTATTATCACAGTTGGAATCACAATTCTTCTCGTTTTTGCATCGTTGACAACCCCTGCGGACACTTGCGTAGCAACAACGAAGTCGCGGGATCCTGTACTTCTGACGTATCTCGTTCATAACAGCCTCGTGATTTTGGTGGTGGAATTTTTCGTGGTCATCACGTTACCGATTTGATCATTAAGCACTACCACGAAAAACTCCACCACCAAAATCACGAGGCTGTTATGAACGAGATACGTCAGAAGTACAGGATCCCGCGACTTCGTTGTTGCTATGCAAGTGTCCGCAGGGGTTGTTAACGATGCAAAAACGAGAAGAAGGTTCCACAGCCACCAGTAATGGCCGACCTACCACCGGTTCGACTTGCCGCGTTTTCGCGACCATTTACTCACGTAGGAGTCGACTACTTCGGACCAATCGAAGTCTCTGTCGGCAGAAGAGTGGAGAAAAGATGGGGTATGTTGATTACCTGTCTTACAGTTCGAGCGATACACATCGAAGTGGTGCACTCCCTTACTGCAAGTTCTTGCGTAATGGGATTGCGTAATTTTATTTCTCGACGTGGGGTGCCCAGAACCATCTACAGTGACCGTGGGACCAACTTCGTCGGAGCAAACCGAGAACTGGAAACAGCGTATGCAGCACTGAATCAGAACGAGTTGATGAAAGAGTTCGTGACCAGCAACACCTCATGGGTATTTATACCGCCAGCGTCCCCGCATATGGGCGGCTGCTGGGAAAGACTCATCAGAACAGTGAAGAAGAACTTGATGGCTATCCAAGTATCCCGAAAGCCGTCTGATGAGGTTTTGCGCAACATGTTGACAGAGATCGAAAATACTGTCAACTCCCGTCCTCTGACGCACGTTCCCATCGACGATATTTCTGCTCCAGCTCTCACTCCGAACGATTTGCTGCTTGGTTCATCCAACGGTTCTAAGCCCTTGACGATTCCCGACGACAGTGGCGCTGCCCTGAAGCAGGACTGGCGAATGTCACAGATCCTTGCTAACCAATTTTGGCGGCGATGGTTATCGGAATACTTACCCGAAATCACTAAACGAACCAAGTGGTTCTCCGATGCCAGACCAATAGCTATTGATGATGTCGTCGTCATAGTCGACCCGAAGCTTCCGCGTGATTGTTGGCCGAAAGGAAGGGCCATAGGAACTTGCGCGGGTAGAGACGGCCGTATCCGATCAGCAGTTGTACGCACCATCAATGGCGTGTATGAGCGGCCAGTAACTAAGTTGGCTATTCTGGACGTTCGCCGCGACGAGTAGTGAGTCACTAAGCTCACCTGGGGGGAGGATGTTGTATACGCATCTACCGTCAAAGGTATTGCACCTAGCGTCAACGATGAAACAATTGACAGCAAAGCGGAAGCAACGATGACAGTCGAATAAAGGAGTAGACAACCCATTGCGTGTTGAAGGAGTCTTTTGTTAGTGCCTATTAAAACTATTATCACAGTTGGAATCACAGGATCGTTTCTTATATAGTTAAAAATTATATTATTCTACTTAGTATATATAGTATATAATTAAAATTTCTATTATTCTTCTTAATACTAGTGGTGAGTCCAATTCTAAAACCTACAGCAAAATAAAATAAAATAATAAAAAGCTGAATCTTAATGATATAGGTTATGGACTACACGCTAGTTGGGCAGTTAGTTGAAGCAGAAATCAAAGGACTAGAAGAATTGAAAAGGAAACTAAACGTAAGCGATTGAATTAATATATAAACGAAATCACTATAATATGAATTAACTTATAGGTAAATTATATCTCCATATAAAATCGGATCGTGTAAATTTTATTTCCGTCCCGGAGGATATTATTTCGGAAATCTTCAGTCCTGTTGATCGCAGTTCAACATAGCCGATTTGGTATTTACAACATCCTCTGCCTGCCGCTTCTTAAGCCGGGAGATCAAAACAACCGACCAAACGATGAAGAAGAATCTGGCCAAAATGGACATTTCTATGCGGAAGCGTCAGACGAGATCGGCCGTATCTGAGCAGCAGGCAATCACCCAGAAGGAGTAGCTTTAGGTTCTGGTGAAAAAGTTCTTTCCGGCGAAGCGCTATGTCGTGCTCATAATGAAAGAAGAGACGTACTTGACGCTAGAATTCAACGAATGGCAGGGGACAGGTTACTTTACGTTCCCCAGATAAGTGATGACTTGCCGGTGCTTGCTGGAAGTTGCCGCCTTCATCAAGAAGTATCATGCGAAGGTGATGTGGTCTTTATGCTGAACCTGGCCACAGCCCATTATGTATAAAAATCATTGGAGGATGGATCGGCTGGAGATAAGCATTGTAGCGAAGACCATCAACCCTCCCAACATCCCCCAGCTGCGACCGATAGGAAACTTTTGTGCAAATGGCCAAAACTGAGAGACAGTTGACCACCAAAACCACGTAAAGGTTAAAAAAACACGCCGACATACATCTTTTCATCGGCCATGGTTGAGGTTCCGGTCATCTTCCGTAAAGCCGTTCGGTACTTCATTTACGATACTTCATCGCACAACCCGGCCTCTTCCTGTCCAGTATATCAAGTTCTTCCGGTTTATTTAACACGTTAAGCCCCGATCGAGCTAGGGGGTCGAAGATGAACTATTCGTCTGACTCACGTTGGTCCCTGCGGATTAATAAGGGACTTTTATAAAAATAATTTTCCAAATTTGTTACTGTCGTTCCCAGTTGACACTCTCTAAACCAAAAGTCCACTATCGATGCGGTGAAACCAGCTCAACATGTTAATCTTCGGATGCATTCGAAGCGCTTTTGAACAGTCTGCCAAATACAAGTTTTTTTTAAGTTCATCCACCTAAGAAAATCAACATTGTGATATTGAAATATATTGATATCGCGGGACATTTACGCTTCTTTTGCCAAATGCGGGACGTTTCGCAGGACGTAATCTTACGCGGGACATTTTATTGAAATACGGGACTGTCCCGCGTAACGCGGGACGTCTTGTCAGTTTATACTAGGATTTTTTATTTAGCCTTAATCAACATTATGCATAGAAACAACATAAGAAAGGTTGGTATCATCTTCTAGTTAGAATTTTTCATCATTATTTGCTAACAACACTATAAAGTAATGTGCACCCGTGGCCGAGTGGTTAGCGTCATAACTAACATGCCGGGTGTTCGGGTTCGATTCCCGTTCTGGTCGGGGGAATTTTTCGTCAATGAAATTTCCTCCGACTTGCACTGTGATCACGCGTATTCTAGAACTTGCCACTCAGAATGCATTCAAGGCGTGTTATTTGGCATAGAAATCTTAACTAAGTACTAATAAAAATGACGCAAGTAATACTACGTTGAGACGGCGAAGTTCCTCTAGGAACGTTAGTGCCATTGAAGAAGAAGAGAAGACTATAAAGTAATATGAGTTATGTTTCTGGGTTCTTTATTATGCTTCGATACAATTTATTTGTTCAATTTTGAAAGTGAAATGTACGTTATATCAAAGTTCCCCTAAAGTTGTGTTACAAAATCTGACTACTTTTTTTTATCGAAATTCTGGCTACTTTCTTTTTATACTATGAATATTTTCGGGAGCTGGGACCGACACTGATATTGTGTAAGAGTTCTTGATTCGGGTTGAATGAAAAGCGTAGCTAGTAAAAGCAGTGCGGGGTTCAACGTGTCAAGTTTGTTGTGAAAATAATATTTTCATCATTTTCCATCTTTGTTACTGTTGTTCCCAGTGATAATGCTCTCCAAATGAAATCGGATAGTGATGTGTCAGTACCCATGGACCGACGTGGGGCTCAACATGTTCAATCGGGTATATTAGTATAAAGTCTTGAGCCGCGTATTTTGACAAAAGAAACATTTTTTAAACGATTTTATTTAGCTTGCCCTGTAATCTGTTTGTATGTTTGTAACATATTTGTCTGTAGCGCTATACAAATTAAACACAAATTTCTACATTACTCGGGAATTAGTTAAGCAAATGAAACCAAATTAGGCATATTGAGGTTTAACGGTGCAATAAATGTTTCTATGGTGGTTAGACTCTCCACCCCCCTCTCTAAGGGGGGCCTGCTATACAAATGAAACACGAATTTCTGCATTACTCGAGAATTAATCAAGCAAATGAAACCAAAGTTGGCATGTGGAGGTTTTAGGGTTCAATAAATGTTTTTATGGTGGTTAGATATTCCTCCCCCTCTCTTAGGGGGGGCTGCCATACAAATGAAACACAAATTTTGCATTACTCGAGCTAGCGAAATTGATCTTTGTTCGAAACTGGAAATGGATTTTAATGTGATGAAACGCTCTCCTATATCTTCTTCTATCTATACAAAAAAAGGATCGCCGGATGTGTTGATGAGAGCAGAACTCGAGGAAGGAATTTAACCATTAAGGGCTGTCTTTATTCTATCATATTTTCTGTATAAAACATTTATTCCATGTAACGGAGAAACATGTTATTTGCAAGTGGTTAAAAACGAGAGTTCAAGTGGCTTGAACGAGAATTGTGTCTCAAAATAATCTGATATTATAATGATGAGTTTTGTTAGAAATCCTAGGAATTTTATAGTGAAAGTTAAATTCAACGGGTTCGATTAGAAGATCAATCAATGAACAGTTCTGCGATTGGACTCATGAACTTGCTCATAGTAAGAAAACGTGGATGTTTGAAGGTATTGATAACAAAACACAAATTTTGGGCGGGACGAAGTTCGCCTGGTCAGCTAGTTTAAATATATTCCTCGAGATTAATGAGATATTTTTTTCTTGACAGTCTTTTAGTTGATTATTCCAACCGGCGATCGATCCGGCTGGTAAATGGCAATTTCTCGGTGTGAACAGTATTGAAATTTGAGATACCGACACTGCCAATATACAAGGAACAGTAATCAACGAGTAAATGATACCTTTTTTCTGTTCACATAAACGTTTCACTCGATCATTTATTGTTGATTTCAATACTGAATTCTCTTGCGCTACATTCTTCCTGGAACGTTTCTCGCGGAACGTACGAACGGAACCAATTGTGATCGCCATATTACGGTGGTGCCGATTCTGTTTAATATTCCCACTGGCAGTGAATGTTACGATAAATGCAATCCCGATGACGAACGAGCTGTTGGTGACTTTTGCGCTCGCCTGCCGTCATCATTCACAATGACTAGCAGTTCATCACTTCCGATCGGGCGCTCGCAGAAATCAACACTGCGGTAGGTAAATGGAATGCTATAAACCACCCATAATCACTCACCACCAGAGAGTGTGCGCCATAGCTCAGCTCAGCTCGACCGCGCGGGCTAAACGCCGACCAGCTTAGCGCAACTCGCGGCGATTGAATTGTAAATTTCTGCATAAAATATTCTGGTTTCGATTTGGAAACAAATTACCGGATTTGACTGTGTGTCACTACTAGTCGTTTATTTAGATCTCCTAATAGTGACGAAGTGTTAAATGCGCAGCATTAATTATATACACCATGGAAGATTGGTGTTTATGCGTTTATACTAGAATTGATGAAAAAACGTAAACGTTCATGTAGGTTACAACAAGGTTTTTCGACGTTGCAAGTATGTATTCCTCTTTTTTTTAGAAAATCTAAAAGTTATAGTAGTAACGAGAAAAGGCAGACAGTTTATATTATTTATGAAATCACAAATATTGGTTGTGAGTAAACATTCGCTTTTGATGACCAGATCGAGATAATGATCAAGAATAATCCTCGGTACGACACGTGAATTGTCAGATTTACTAATTTTTTAATTCAATTGATTTTTGATTGATCATTTAAGTACGAATGTTCAGGTCTGTTGAATGTTATTTGCTAATGTAAAATGAAATTTTCATCAATTCCATTCCTCGTAAGTTCTGTTCAATTTCCCAATAAAGTGTGTTCGATTCGAATAGATGTCAGTTTTGAGTAATTGTGGATAATTTTTCGCCGGAAACATTCCGTCTTGCGGACACCGCTCACAATTTTTCCAACGCCGGCTGTCACCTTCTCTGGGGTGCTATAGCATTAAAGAAACATTGTGCCCTTATTTGAGCCAAGTAATTGCTCGCCTATAAATAAATCCGTGTAGCTATGGCAACGTGCTCGGCTGCCACAATGCTTAAAATTAATTGAACTTCCATTCCAGAGTGTACGAAGAGGTGTGACAAGCAGAAAAAACATTCAGAGAAATAGAACGGCAATTCTCTAAATTGCTTTCAAGGATCATTAAGGCGTGTTTGCGTCAATGTCTGAATTCGTTGATGATTTGTGAAAACGCGCGCGCACAGAGCCGATGGGCACGTGCGCACGTAATCATGCATTACATGTTCTACGACGAAGTCTCGGATAAAGGTTTTTACATAATTTCTTATTGAGAAAGGGTATATTTAATCGAAAACGCATCTTTCGAAAACTGCCATAAATATTCATCTTTGAAGGATCCTGAAGCATACAGGAAGCTCAACTGCCTTCATTGTTTGTTCGCTACTGTTTATTCAGGCTGTTCAAACACAGTTCAGTCAGGTGCTAAAAGCGCACTGGCCCTTCTAATCTAAACATCAATACTCGGAGGCTACCGGGCTTACGAGAGATCCTTTTCTCAAATTTGATTTTACTGTTTGTTTTACGCGAGGCATGGTGGTAATATGATTGACACTCTAGTTATAAGTAGCACTTATGATTCTGTTCTGTTGGGTGTTTAGGTGGGCCAGCCGTTGCGTTGGCGGAACAATACATTGTTTGCATAGCGTGTATGGATAATTTGCTTTTTTCAAGCACTTCCATTTCAATTGGACAGTGTGAATAAGAATTCTCATATAAGGATCCATCATTATGGAATTAATAGTCAGTTGTCCATCCAGGAATGTTGTATACCAATGGAAACTTCATAATTCATATTTGATCAAATTCAAATGCAATTTTCCCATGTGTAATATTTTTAAATATGGTTTATGGAAAAAAACACTTCCTCATAACGAAAACATTTAACTCGTTTGCAACGAGTAACTAATAAATATAAAATCCTAACCTTTTTATAAACGATTAGCGCTTCATGTTGCATTGATTGATAATATTAATGTTTTTCATTACATTGATTGCTATCGTTGGATAAAACATATGTTTCAGCTGGTGTTTTTTTCTAGAGGCATATATATTTTAGTTAACGTACCTTTTGATATGTACGATGACAGACATCGTGTTTAATTTGATTTTCCATGTCATCATGCATAAGGATACCATCTGGTCGGAGTTAAAAATCAGGACACCTGTCACAACCAGTGTTGCCACATTTTAATCTGTACCAGAAGGGAAAAAAGCTTTCTCATCTGTACATTTTCTTCAAAAAATCTGTACCATTGGAATTATTCATTGTAGAGAAAAATCATGAAATATGAGAAAATAAGATCAATACACCCAGGTTTTTTTACGTGGGGGATACGTACCTCGTGAAAAAACCGCGTTAATTGCAAAATCAGCAAAAAAAAACCATGTCACCTAATGATAGATATGAAATAGGACTATTTTTACGTAGAACGGAAGTAAAAAGTTGAGTGTTGTTCGCATCCGAAAACTCGTAGTTTTTATCTGCAATTTCGTTGGTTATCGGTAGCTATAGTTCGGTTTTCCTCACGAATGAGATTATCTGCTGTTGCTAGAAGATTCCCTAGTAATTTGTACACTCTTCTGCAGATGCACGTGCAGTACCACTGTTGGACCGTTCAGAGCTAAGTAGACAGGGAAAGACATTCACGAATCGCTGCCCGTAAAAACCCCGTCACGTTGTACCGCCCGGCGAGCTCCCCGTTACCCAACACCTAAAATCCACGTAAGAATCGTGATAAGGTGCGGCACTTAGCGCTAAGCTCCGTTACAATCACTAATTACCGTAATTTGCTCTGAGGAAACATGAGAGAAAAATGTGAGCTGAGGGAGATATGTGATATTGCACTGGATTTTTTTTAACGTACCGCGTAAAAAAATTGTTGATTGGAAAATCCGCGTAAAAAACCGCGTAATTGGAAAGTCCGCGTAAAAAAAACCTCGTAAAAAACCGCGTAAAAAAACCTGGGTGTATAAGGAGGAGCAGTCACCATCTAACGATGAGACGGCCCCCAGCCGCCTTGGCGACGCAATTTCGAGTCGAATTCAAGGTACATTAACATTTGCTAGCCTTTCCTCAATCGTGTGTTTGATAATGCTTATACACAGTCTTTCTTAATTTAGATAGCGTACTATCATTCAATAAAATTTTCGAGAGAAATTTCACACGCGGAGATTATCTGTACCAATCTGTACTTTTTGATGAAAATCTGTAATCTGTACCGTACAGAATCTGTACCAAAAATAACGAAAAAATCTGTACCTTTCTAGATAAATCTGTACGTGTGGCAACACTGGTCACAACTACGATTATTACCAAACCATTGTCATTCTTTTGAGATATAAATAAATAAAAACACGTTGTATGTGATTTGCACTTTAATCAATTTTTTAACGTATTTCTCGAAGGTGGAGGTGATGTTTTCTATTCTGTACGAGAGTAAAGGCCGATTTATAGCTGACTTGACAGTGAGCAGCTACTGACCCGGTGAACTCGCTTGAAAATCGGTTGACTCGCCTTGTCTGTTCACACAGAGTGAGTTGCTAGCATGTAACTAGATATTATACAACAGCACGGGTTTACCATAGATGCCAGGTGATTTTTGTACATCAAATAATAAGAAATAGCAATCAGGTCCGAATTTGACAGATAATTGATCCGAAATCGACATCTCTATTAGCAGTTTTCATCTCAGGTTTTTAGTTGCATTTATTAAAGGGTGTGTCACATCAAATTGCATCACGGAAAAAACGCTGTAGAAATTCGCCCAGTAGACCGATCCTTTTGAAAATTTTAGACAGTAAAATAAAAACTACAGTCAACTCTCCCTAACTCGATGTTCTGTATCTCGATATTTTCCCTAACTCGATGGATTTCATGGCACCTTCAATTTTACAAGCATTCTTCTCTCCATAACACGATACCTCCCTAACTCGATGCCTCTCTTACTCGATGTGTTTTGATTCATTTTTCCATGGATTTTCACCTCCCTAACTCGATTGATTTTCGCGTACATGTTTTTGTGCGTTATTACCTCAGATTTCAATTGCCCTTGAAAGTGAAGACGGAGTGTTCGTGTCATCAAACAATTTCTTTTCAAGTATGGAAAACCACGAGAAACCTTTCAAGCGAACAATCAAAACGCTAACCATTGCGCAAGGTTTGAGCATCATCGAGCAGGTCGAAAAATATGGACGGAAGGGGTCTGAAGCTGCAAATAATTTCAGTATTGCACAAAGTACGGTATCAACACTACTCAAACTAAAGTAAAAATGGAATCGGAATGGAAAATTGTATCTAGACCAAAAGCATATAAGGTTGGTCAGAATCGAGAAGCTGGAGCGGTCAATGAATTTTTGTCTTGTCAAGCTAGACAAAATAATTTACCCCTCTTCTATTCTTCGGGATATGGCTTGAGAATTTGTCCAGAAACTGGGAAATCCTAACTTTAAAGCACAACCAACATGGACGGGAGTGATATTCCGCTGGCATAATTAATGTGTCGTGAGCGATGTCGACGGTACAATACCGTTCGATTGCTCAATGTCTTTTAATAATTAGTGCAAAAAGGACCAAAACGTGATTTGCTGTGATCTGATGCCAGATACCGATATACTGGAAAGTGTTGAAAAACCTGAGAAAAACGCTGAAGATAGTAGTTCTATTGAGATGTTAATTCGAACGTTTAATCAAACCTGAAGAATATGTCCGGAATATTGAAATCAACTGAAAATGTTCCTGTGAAACTATTCGAACATTTCTTTGTGATTGAACAGTTCCTGCGTGATCGTTACAATTCAGTTTGAGTAACATACTTAATCAATATTTTCTTTGTTAACCTAGTGCCTCATGCAAGTCGGACTCGATTATATATGATTCGATTATGTAAAATTTAGGACTCGATTGTATACAGTTTGAAAAAAAAAGTTTTTTTTATAATTCAAATATGAATAATTTCAAGAAAAAAATTAACCTTTCAGCATTCAGGTGAAATTTAAGTGCATTTTATAAGTAGTGGGTTAAAAATCGCGATTTTTGAAGATTTTGATTGAATCTTCATCAGGAATTGTTTATATCGATGTTGCAGCGAAATTAAGAGAGATAGAAGTTGGGCGTCAAAGAACAAATTGTAGAGAGGTTAGAGTGCTTTAATTTAATTGATAGAAACAATCAAGTTTAGTATGAATTTTTAGGATAAAATTAATAATTACAAATAAAAAAAAAAACTTTTAAATTTTCCACTTCAAAAATGTTTAATCCACTAATTTAGATGTTCCACTACTATATCCTGTACCAAATTTTCTCATCTTTCAAATGAAAGCAACAAAATCGGATTACGTAGCATACTTTTCAATGTAGAGTCAGTTTGAGCCAACAGAATCCGAAACAAAGAAAAAGTTCTATAAGTCTGTCATCGTTGAAATTCTAACATATGCGTAGAAGGATTTTTTTCGTGAAATATAACCGTCTATCACCTCCTGAAAGATTCTGGAAAAAATATTTTTTTTATATGAGAAAGGTGTTTTTTCACTTTAAGGGAATGAATCAAAAATTCAAATTCATACCATAATTGGGACACTTACCCTAATATATGACAATTTGAGACATAAAAAAAAATTAGGAAAAAATGTTCTGTATCTCGATACCTCCCTAACTCGATGGTCCCTTTGGATATCGAGTTAGGGAGAGTTGACTGTATTAAACAACTTTTGGCATTTTCTTTTTATTCATACTTCGAGCCCAAGCCCGTATGCTCGCACCTTCCTCTTTACCCCGTCCATAAGGTTCTGTACAACGTCAGGTTGTAGTTTTTTTTAACAGAAATCCATTTTCTCTTGAAGTCCGCCTCCGATTTGACAACTTTTGGGTTCTTCCGGAGGGCCTGCTTCATAATCGCCCAATATTTCTCTAATGGGCGAAGCTCCGGCGCGTTGGGTGGGTTCATTTCTTTTGGCACGAAGATGACCCCGTTGGCTTCGTACCACTCCAACACGTCCTTTGAATAGTGGCACGAAGCGAGATCCGGCCAGAAGATGGTCGGACCCTCGTGCTGCTTCAATAGTGGTAGTAAGCGCTTCTGTAGGCACTCCTTAAGGTAAACCTGCCCGTTTACCGTGCCGGTCGTCACGAAGGGGGCGCTCCGCTTTCCGCAAGAGCAGATCGCTTGCCACACCATGTACTTTTTGGCAAACTTGGATAGTTTCTGCTTGCGAATCTCCTCCGGAACGCTGAATTTGTCCTCTGCGGAGAAGAGCAACAGGCCCGGCAGCTGACGAAAGTCCGCTTTGACGTAGGTTTCGTCGTCCATTACCAGGCAATGCGGCTTCGTCAGCATTTCGGTGTACAGCTTCCGGGCTCGCGTCTTCCCCACCATGTTTTGCCTTTCGTCGCGGTTAGGAGCCTTCTGAACCTTGTATGTACGCAGGCCCTCCCGCTGCTTGGTCCGCTGGACGAATGAACTTGACAAATTCAGCTTATTGGCGACATCCCGGACCGAACTTCTCGGATCACGTCTAAACTGCTTAACTACGCGCTTGTGATCTTTTTCACTGACGGAGCATCCATTTTTGCCGTTCTTCACCTTCCGGTCGATGGTTAGGTTCTCGAAGTATCGTTTTAGTACTCTGCTGACCGTGGATTGGACGATTCCCAGCATCTTACCGATGTCCCGATGTGACAACTCCGGATTCTCGAAATGAGTGCGCAGGATTAATTCACGACGCTCTTTTTCGTTCGACGACATTTTTCCAAATTTACGAAAAATTGACAGTGAAGCATGGCCAACGTGATCTATACACTCTTATCTGATTATAAGCGAAAGCTGAAGATATAATTCCTAAAAATTAAATTTCTACAGCGTTTTTTCCGTGATGCAATTTGATGTGACACACCCTTTATTACACAATTTGATCGCGAAATACACGCTAACCGTAGTTTATACCGTATACAATGTTGTCCAGAAAAACACGGCTGAACGTAGTTCGTATCGTGACAAAAGCGGTTACAAAAATACTTTGTGCTGAATTACTTCGAGCTGAAGGTACTATTCGGAAAAAGCAGAAATGCAAAAGGTTTTGGGCCTGGAATTGGATGCAAAGAAAAGGAGCAACAAATACAATATTGAAGGAACTCTACGATGATGATCCCCGAGAGTACAGAGCAGTGTTGAGAGTAACACCTGAACAAGTGGAAACACTATTGGATATTATTGCTCCAACAATGCAACGCCAAGATACACTCATGAGGGATGATATACCTGCACGAGTGAAATTAGAAATTACTTTGGTGTACCTTTCTTCTGGAATATCGTGACGCTATAAATTTCAGTCTAAAAGATTTTATTAAAGTAAGTAGTTTTTTTTATTATCTAAGTTCTTTTGTATGGAAAGTGATCCTTAAAAATAGTACAATATTGTATGACTTGGTTGTAGTATTTGCGACTGTTGATTTGATTGTGAAGATGTAGACGTTAGGGTGATCCTGGTGGAAAACCTACAGGCGCCTGTGATGTTTCAGCATATTTGTGATCAGAATATGTGTATTGCATTCTACTGACGCAGAGAGCATTCTTACTGTATCTAGAAAGAATTGCATGTATTTCATCTGTCGCATCAATTCTATCAATTGGAGATAACTGTCTGAGCTGCATTATAACATGTCTTCCAATTGCCTCACATTCATCTTCTGGTTCTCCCATACTCGAGGCAGACACTGTTAAATTATTATTTAGTTCCTTCAGTTCATTCACGGCCGTTTGTATTGTAGAATGCTCAGTTGACAATTTCTTCTTCGATCTTCTGTTCGATGGCTTCTTTGGTAGGATTTCATCAGCGTTGTTATCGTCAGTAGCATCGAGGCACTCCTCATCGATTATTGTAATTTCTTCAGCAAACTCGCTCCCATATTTTGATGCATGATATGGCTCCTGGAATTGGACATATTTTATTTTATGACACTCATTATATGACACTATTCTAAAGGTGGCCGTACACTGTTTGCCCGGAGGTCAAATATTTGATATTTTTTGACAGATAAGGTTTGATTTGATATTTGTACAAACACTATTTTGTTTGCCACTCTTCAATTTTAAACAGTAGTAAACAATATCAAACACCGAACATGGAATAAAATCAACTGAACTATCCAAGGTAACCTAACCATGTACCGACAGGTTCGAAGAACAGACTGAAAAAATATTTTAGGCATCCAATAATTGAATATTTGCTTGTCGTGTTTTGTGTAGAAAATATTTGATCAGTACACGTTGACCAAATTTTATCTGTCAAAAAGAGTCAAATATTTGGCATCGGTCAAACAGTGTATGAGCACCCTAAGTGAAATCATAACTAACAATTATATTTTAATTTTTCAGATATCGAACAAGGAAGAATGGCAAGATATAGGAGTAGGATTCCATTCAAGGTGGAACTTCCCAGGTTGCTATGGAGCTATTGATGGGGAGCACATCACAATTCAAGCACCACCTAATTGTGGTAGTCAGCGTTGCCAATGTTCCAGTTTAAACTGGATTCTTCCAGTTTTTTCTCTCGATCCAGTCATCCAGTTGAACCCTAAAATATTCCAGTTTTCTGGAATATCGTCCAGTTTTATCCAGTTTTTCATATGTGTGCCCTAGTTTTATCCATTTTATGAAAAATAAATTTACATTGATTAATATTATCTGTCCCTCCCTCTTCCTATTCCTTATGTAATTTTATTTTCTGACATTTATCTTTCGACCTTGGATCGATCTCTGGCGAGGTTGTAATTCGGTTCTTTCCATTTTGTTCAATCCGTCGGTGTTTTGTCGAAAATTCCAAAAGCTTTCCCGAATGGTGGAAACTTATCAAACTACTTTAAAAACAGGGTACCACTCAATTGTTAATTTTATTTAACAGCCTAGATTAAGCATCAGATCTTATAGATCCTCCAAAACATTCTGAAGTTCAAAAGGTCATAGAGTGAATAGTTTTCATTGACTTTAATTGATATGAATATAAAACCCAAGTAACCTTGCTTCCGTTTACAACAAATGTATATTAGTTTCTCATAGTCACTCAAAGGAATTTTAGTTCTAAATATAATTAATTTAATTAATGCAAACAAACTCCCCTAGATAGCTAATGCATATTTTGCATAAAATGCATGTGAACCATAATGTATATTTTGCAAGAAAGCATACTATGCATATTTTTTCAAAAGTACTTTCTCGAGCTAGAGGAAATATTTAAGGGTCCCTCATCTTGATCTTGATACCAAAATTTGGTTTGTGCAAGCCTAATATAAGATGTAAATTAGCACTGGATAACACAAAAAAAAGTGAGAGAAATAGCTTCTCAATACCAAAATTTGATAATGTCAATACCAAAGTAATACTTGAGCAACATTGTTTGTGGTTATTTGAGTATTGAAATAACACTATGAGAAGTTGTTTATGGTATTTTTTGGTATTTTACCTCGTATCTCATGCTGATCCGTACCTTTTTGAGGTATCGAACTATACGCAGTTTTGCTACGCTCTTCTATCAGCGATTTCATGGATTTTATGAAGCGATAAATACGAAACTCTTCAAGTTTTTCCCAAATAAAACCATCCCTCAAATATTGTTTTACAGTAATTACAGTTACAGTTTTATGAACTACATACAAATACTACACGAAGCATTCTATTTATCAAGCATTGAAATTGGTAAAAAATCAATTTAGATAAATCATAGCCGGTCTTCTTAAAATAAAAAGGTTTTACAGGATCCAGTTTTCTTCCAGTTTTTTCAAAAATATTATTGGCAACCCTGGTGGTAGTGAATATTATGTGACCAAATATAATATGAATATTATGTGACCAAATATGTTTCAATCAAGTGCTATTAACAGATCGTTATCGAGTTAGCATTAACCACTGGTGGGCTTCCAGTATCAAGGAAAATGTGGAAATATCTAATCGTTACTGAAAATAATCAGCCAGTTCCTCTGGGAATTTAAAATTACATTCATGTGAAAGAGTTTATTTTAATGTTTTCTATCCATGTAACACTGTGACCAAATATGTTTCAATCAAGTGCTATTAACAGGTGGTTATCGAATTAGCATTAACCACTGGTGGGCTTCCAGTATCGAGAAAAATGTGGAAATATCTAATCGTTGCTGGAAAATAATCTGCCAGTTCCCCTTGGAATTGAAAATTACATTCAAGCGAAAGAGTTTATTTTATTGTTTTCTATCCATAAAATATCCATATAATATATTTGGGTTTGTGATTTGTCACTCAAGTACAGTTAGCAGGAAAGCTTCTGAAGATAATTCTTCAGAACAAGGTTTTTCGTATCCTATATTGGATGCATAAATCCTTGTGCCTCCAACGTAACGCTCTCGTTTTCGAAGTCCCCCAAATATTCATTTATTCATTCATTCAGAATGGATTTAGATTCTACTTCAAACAAATGATCTCTAAATCAACGATAGTCCTACGTCACCCTTGCGGTTATACCATAGATATAACCCACTTCCTGTTTTTCCTTCAGGTGAATAATATTCATGATGTAATCCATGGCATCGAACCATTGAATGGAAGGTTTATAGAACTCATCAGTACCACATCTACTTCGTTTGCTTTTCTCAATTTTTAACTTCTCCTGGTTGTATGTAGAACGTAATTTTTTTTATTTTTTTTGTAACTTCTTTCGTATCCGATAACCCCACTTCTGAAAGAATGTGTTCAAGTGAGGCTTTACGCAAATCTCTGTTCTTATAATTGGGATCCATACAGTTCCACAAGTTGGTTTGTTCTTTATATAATTCCACAAAGTGTTCATTTTGTTCTGAATTCCATCTCTGCGCCATTTTTTTGCTTTTAACTGCTACTGCTAACACGAAAAAACATGCAAACAAACAGAATACACACGGACTATCATCTCTTCGTATTTCGCCTTGGCAGCAGCTTCTCGTGCCGATTTGTGAAGTGAAAATGATAGTAGATTTACAGGTGGAATGAATACGCGTCAAATATTGAAATTATGAATAAAAATGAACTTTTTCAAATCGAATATGTATTCTGTTTCGTAGAACAATACTTTTTTGCAAGTAGTGAGTGAATCTGGAACGAAAATTGTGTCTGATGACAACTTTATACTATAATGATAAGTTTTAGTGGAAATATAAAAAAAATTATAGAAAAATAGTTTATTGAGGATCAGGGTCACGTGCTTGAAGTGGTCAAATAATGTATGTATGAAATTTTCATTCAAATTTTAACAGGTTAAAACTGCCTTCGAGCATACTAATATGATAGAGAAATTTGCCTCACAAACACGGATGCCGCCAATCAATATAGATATTCTATCTTTGATTAGGGATGCCAGGTATCTTTCTCAAATATCCTTGCACGGCATATGGAATTATCATCTGATGTTTTCACTTATGGATGGCTTATGTTTTCGTTTTCAAGAAAACTATCTCAAAAAGAAAGCGTGCAAAACAAAATAACAGCGAGTGAATTCAAAAAACTTTGAAGTAGCTCGCACGCCGGATCACACATGACACTAACTGGCATGATGTGTTCACACGGTGTGAGTAGCTGCACTGCAGTAACTGACTTGACTGACTCGTATGCTTACTCGCACCGTCTGAACCCGGCTTAAGAGATTTTTGGGCGGTTTCCGAGTCATCAAACATAATTCTCAATAGTGCCGAAGACAATCCCTAGAATTTGAAGCTTTTATGGTGTGAGAAACGCAAGAGTTCCTTGTGCAGCCCAAAGCTTTGAGCGATGTGATTTTTACACCACTTTTAGAAATCAAGTTGTAATATCGAGACAAAACAGAAAACAAATGAAGATCTCGTGAAAGATGCAACTGTCACTCTCTACATGCATGCAAATTTATAGTCACTAACAGTTCAGTTCTTTGTTTTCAAGAGGCTTTAAACTTTGCAGTTCATTCGCCTCTAAAGTCACTAACAAAAAGTTACAGGAGGGTTGTGTCTGAGGAACGACCGCATATTACGTAGGATTACGTTGAACTATTATTGCATATTGATTATGGATATGTTTGAAAAATTCCATTTTTTTCCAATTCCAAATTTCCTCTTTGATAAAAATTTGATCACCCTAAAATAGAGCGTTTAGTTCGATGTTTGTTTGTGTTTAGTATTGTTTGTTCACCCCCCCAGGGGTACAATCGAGCGATGGTGGCAAAAAGGATGGTGATTGGTCGTTGGATGGTGAACGATAAAAGATGTCGAAGTGGAATGAGATGAGAAATGGGGAGACGCAAATTGGACCTTTCAAAACGTGGGATTCTCCGCAGCAGAAAATCAAAACGAGCGAGTAATTCATTACACAATCCCGTATTCGTATTGAACGAACAACTGGAAGAGTACAGATTGCGTGTGCCAATTGAACAATCAGAAAGCGGAATATTCTTGTAGATATTGCTTGACATTTTTCAATTGATCGATGGTTAGTTTCATAAAATATTTGTTTTCTTCATCATATTAAATTATTAGGGAGTGTCTAAGTCGATTGATTCTAATATCTCGTAAATCCATCAGCAAATCACTGAGTAATAAGTGCTTAAAATTGGACAATTTTCGCGATGCGGCAGATTTTTCCTTTTTCAATTTGTACCCCAATATAATGTGCCCGAAAGACGAAATTCTACGTCGAAAAGTTTTTACTCAAAAACAAAACACAACATAAAAAAAATAATTATGATTCGTTGACAAAATTGAATTTCTAATGAACATCCGGACAAATGCATAAAACAGAGCGCCCCAAAGCATCTCAAAATCAGGACATGTCCTGATAAATCAGGAAAGATGGTATCCCTTATCATTCATAACCTGAACCTTAGGAACGCCTGAAATTTGTGCACATTTTCATGAAAACCTTGCTTCAGCTCGAGAATTTCATCGCTCTTTCCATAAAAACTTTCTTCAGCGATGGTGGCCATCTTTGTTGAAATTATATACGTCAATAAAGGTTGTACACGTAAAAATTCACACAGGTGCGTTCTATTTTCCATAGTTCAAACTAACAGATATAAAGCTTGATTTATTTAGAATCCGGTATGAAAAATTGATTGGTTGGTTGAAGATTTGTATTGGGATTGGTCACAGGTACAAACCATATTTTCATATCAAAATGCAGATTTTTAAAGTTTTAGAATGTATTGTTCGTCATTGTAAAATTATTTATTTATTTTTGGTGTAACGTCTTTACAACATGAGCTGATTCACAAATTTTCTCCAATTAACTTGGTTCGTGGCTATCTCTATCCTATCCCGCGAGCACCACGTGCTCACCATGCATCAAGCTCCACTTGGTCGAACCACCTTGCTCGATGCGCTCCTCGTCGTCTCGTACCAGCCGGGTTCCCAATGAACACCATTTTTGTAGGATGTCCGACCTTCTTGCAACATGCCCTGCCCAGTCGTTCAAAGACTCCGAGTGCTCGCAGGTCCTCTTCGAGTATAGCTCAAATTTCGTGCCCCTAGAGTACAACCGGTCTTGGTTGCGTTTTGTACAGGGAACATTTCCATTGATAATGCGTTTCCGGATCTCGCGGTATCATTGTCAGACGTTACCATTGAGCCAAGGTAGACAAATTGGTCCACTACCTTGAACTCATCGCCGTCGATCATTACACTACTACCTAATCGGATCCTGTCGTGCTCGGATCCGGAAGCCAGCATGTCGCTTCCATCGACATCTTGATCTTCTGCCTGTACGTCATTCAGGTGTTCATTGAAGTGCTGCCTCCACCTTTCGATCACCTCACGTTCGTTCGTCTGAATACTCCCATCCTTATTCCGACACATTTCTGCTCGTGGCACGAAGCCTTTTCGGGATGTATCGAGTTTCCGAAAGAACTTTCGCGTTTCATGAGAACGGTGCAGCTGTTCTAGTTCTTCACACTCTTCCTCTTCCTGGCGGCGCTTTCTTTCCCGGAAGAGTTGGGTTTGCTGTCTCCGCTTCTGTCGAACCGGCGTTCAATAAAAAATGAGAATGATTTCAATACCTTTCTGTAAAAAAAGTAAAGAGCGTAATTTTTTTTTCTCACCAAGAGAATTGCTCTCTGGGCTCCCTAGAAACGGGATGATCGTTTCTTTTAGCTCGTGTGCTGTCAGTTCGATCAAAGATGGCGTGGAAATAACATGCACTCCGCGAGCGCGTTGTACGGTTCCTCGAAACGCGTGAAAGTCAAGGTAAAAGGTTAGAGTAGACCATTTTCGGGACGAAAATGTGCGGGTGAGCACTGTTTACCGGATCTTGGCATATCGGAACATCGAGCGGAAGATCGGTAGTGGCCGTCCGGCGAAGATCATGACGAAAAAGAAGAAGCGTTTGCGTGGCGCTGGCTGTTCCCATTCCTACTTTCACCGAACCCTCAAGCAGAAGGCAATCGTCTGTCAAAAGAAGACTAAGTCTCCATAGTACAAGGACGAGCAGATAGCGACCGTGAAATCTCAGTGCCGGTGGACGACGAAGAATTATCGCGGTCTGTTGCGGATGGATCACTTAATAACCCGTGTTTTCTACACTTGATGGTTGAATCCTTGGTTTGCCAAGAATCTAGCAAGATGGCTCGCCTTCGTCTCACCCACACCGAAGGAAACGATCTCATTCGTGGAATCCGTACAAATGAAGCGTTCAAGTTTACCTCAAAACGTGCGGTCCTTAATATGTTAACAAGCCGAGCGGACTTGCCATCAACCAGAAGGTGTACCAGGAGGAGTGCCTGGAGAAGATTCTAATTCTGTTCTTAGAGGAGCATCGTTTTGTTGGGAAGTACGTCTTCTGGCCGGACAAGGCGCCAAGAAGACGTTGGCGTACCTCGAAGAAAAACAGATACCGTAGATACCCAAGGAATGGAACTCGACAAACTTGTCCCAGTGTCGTCCGATCAGACTCTCTCAGTGCCCTGGTGTACAAGAATAATTGGCGGGCCACGGACACCAAGCAACTGCAGAGCTGCACTGTTTCATCAATATCACTGACAACTGACGAGCCACGTTAGTCGTTAGTCACTTCCTATTGACAAAAATCTTGGTCAAATGGTGACTGACGAAGTACGATGCAATAATATGCTTGTTACTGAGCTTTGTCAATACGCTTTTAACGATCAAGTAGGCGGTAAAATTGTCCGTAACGAATTGATGATTGTTGCAGATTGCATTTTATCTTCATCGAGCAAAGTTTCCATTTTCGTTCAGGTTGTTGTTTCTTGTATTCATTGAAGTGAATACTATGTCGAACACGCGATAACGTGTGAGCGATAGCAAATCATTTAGGCAACGGAGTATATAATTGACCAAAGCTTGAAAAATCTTTACATGCTGAAATAATGAAGAAATTTCTCTCTTCGTTGAAATTTCTACCCGATATCAATATTCACGTATTTAAAACTTCGCTTAGATTCATTTATATAATTTCTCGTCTTGACGATCACAGTGCGCTGACTTGCAGCTTGCAACACTGACAAACTATTTGGCATCAAAGAGTGAAGAATTTGTTCTGACGGTTTATGTTTTGTTGCACGTCATTTGGTGGTAATTTTGCAATGGTCGTCATGGTAGCCCAAATATATGGAGTGACAGTGACAAATTGCAGCTCTGAGCAGCTGACCACGAGGGTCCGGAATTGCATCCGGAAGATGGATGTCAGTGCCGTCCAGCGCTCTTGTGAGAGCATCTCCACTATGTTGCGCCGTACGGCTGAGCACGGCCGATTTGTCAACAATCACTGATTATTTTTTTGAATAACAGCCGTTTTGTTTTTAATAGAAAATACTGAATTGCTTGAAATATTTTTTTTAAATTTTTTTTACTATATCACTGAAGAAATTCTCATTTTTTATTGAACACCCGTTATATACGACTTTGAATATTCAAAGTAATACGATTTAATTTTCGGTGGGTGTCTACCTATACTGGGAGCCTGAGCACTGCGATGTGGAAGGTAATAAAAAAGTCGATCACTCATCAAGATTTGGATCTTCAACTAAATTCATAGGGGCTGAGTCATTTGCGACGAAAGGGGAATTCTCCAGGTGAGTTCAAATTTGTCTTCGCGGAGAAACTCGCTCACGAATCGAAGACTCGGCACAGCGTCTGTAGTTGTGGAAAGAAAACAAAGATTTTCATCACTGGAGCAACTATGAGTGAAAAACTTTACAAGAAGGTGGATCTTCAGAAAATAATTTTGACGTTAATTCGATCACACGAAGGTCCCGTAATGTTCTGGCCTGACTTAGTCAGCTACCTATTACAGCCCAAATGAAGTAGAATGTTTGCCTCAGCAGAGATTCATTACTAATACCCTAACGCAAATATTTCCGTCTCGCTATCTCCTTTCCTTGTTTATATTTATCATTACGGCTGCATAATTTGCAACACCAAACAATTGTCAATCATAGCAGACTAAAATTAGGCGATTGTTGCATCGTTACAGCCCGTTACAGCCCAAAAGCCCTTTCTGTTGAGTAATTTGGTCGCGTCCACAGTTCAATCCGAAACGAAAACATGTGATGACACAAAACAAGGAAGAACAAGCGTTATTCATTGCTTTGAATACAGAATGATACTGAAAGTTTGTCTTCTTTTCTTGCTTGTTGAATTAGATAGACTTTCAACTTATTCAGTCTATTCGTCTCTAACCTTAAAAAAGGCCCTTGAAAAACTTGACTTTATCCATCATATTACTCCTCCACCCTCATTGCCTTGAGAAAGGCATTCGATCCCTCGCTCGCCCAGCAACTATGTTGTTCAGTCGATTTCCTCACGAAGAATGAAAGTTTGCGTAGTAGTAGTAGTAGTAAAATGATTTTTATGAACATTGTTTTGTGCATTAATACTAATTACATTTTAAGTGTTAAGCTTGAATGGCCCGTCAGCTTTGATGTATTCAATTTTCACATGACTATGTTGTTCCGTTTGAAAGTTTTCTAACAAATATGAATTACTCCTCAGTAGGAAATGTTGAAATGAAATTATAAATTTGATAACCTACCTAACGAAAATTAATTTAAATCTAATTTGCCAGATCGTTCATGAAACGATGGTCCGATCTACGGCGAGAATCTCTGAACCTAGACAGAATTGTTATTTTCCTGTCCTTCAACATTTGAAGACCAGCCAGACGATGGATCTCAGTGTTTCTCGTCCTCGGAGGACTGTGCAGTATAATCCTGAGGAATTTATTTTGATTAACTTGCAATTGTGCATGGTGGATTTTTGCGCACGACTTCCAGACTGGCAAAGCGTATTCCATCAGAGGAAGAATTATTTGTTTTTGAATAGCAAGTTTATTTTGACGTAGGATTACGTCTTTCGGGAACATATTGGGGTACAAATTGAAAATAGAAAATCGAGCACATCGTGAAAATTGTCCAATTTCAAACGCTTATTGCTCTGTCATTTCGAGATGGATTGATGAAATTTTTGCGTCAAACGATTTCGGCACAACAACATAACAATTTTTTATTGAATAAAATAATATATGTCATGAAACTAACTATCGCACAATTGAATAATCTCAACCCCTATCCTAACGGAAATACCCACTTCTGATTGGTCGAAATTGACGACACATGCGGCGGTTCCCTAACAGAGACATCAAAACCAAGATGCCTGTGGGAAAACGACAATGCAATTACATGAAAGTAGGGGGAGCATTTGCTCCCACCGAAATGTGTTCCCCTAACAGAGACTTCCAAGCTGCCTGGGGGAAATCGCAAGTATCTGCAAGTCGGGGCCATTTTTATATTGCAAGTAAGGTGAGTGATACGATTAATTTTAGCAAATAAAATTTAAATTTGGAACTTTAATGTTGGTTGCTTCGTGATATTTCATATCAATGACCGATCGTGTATTGTGAAAAATTGAGCACAAGTGTAAGTGTAAAATTGTATATGGTAGCAGTTGTGTTAAACATGACTTGATATATGAAACGATTTATTTCAATTTTCATAAATAAAAATCAAGGTGTGTTCCCGCTTGAGAACGGGTCGTTCGGTTTAAGTTGTCTGTTGTTTTGTTGTGTTTATTTTCACATAAGGAAAATTCATACGGCGAAGAAAATTAGAAAAGTGAAGAAATATTCGAAAAAGTGATTCAAAAGAGAGTATTAGGTGTTGTTAGTCCAATTAAAATTCGCATTGGGTTGAATAAACACTCGGAAGGTAAAACATATAAAAGAAAATAACCCTTTTCCATTACAAATATGTTTTCTCTATATTAAAGTAACATGTTTTACTGATGAGAAAAATTGATAATTGTGTTCGGTATTGATAATTATCTTATATTAAATTGGCGTTTTTTTTCCTTATTTCATCAATACATAACACAGGACGCATCTCGTCTAGGGACATGGAGGGCTGTTTTCATCATATCTCATTTCACTTCGGCATCTTCTATCTGATACGCATCATCCAACCACTGTTTACCATCCTTCTGTCATCATCACTCGGTAAACACTGGTAAAGTGAACAAACAATATGCAACAACCAAACCAAACGGCCCTTTTCAGGGCCACCACATCATTATCAAAGAGTTTAATAATGTTATTCTTCAAACATATCCAAAATCAACAGATAACCTAACGGAATCCTACGTCAACTATGCGTCGTGTCTCGGACACAACCCTCCTGTGACTTTTTTAGGGACAATGCAGATCTTCTGTTGATGAGTGGATACCATACTTTCTTTAGTATACAACATTTGTTTAACGTTTTGTCTACATGGGAACGGAACAGTAATTTACTATCTAGGGTAAGACCAAGGTAAACTACTTCCCTCGACCATTCAATGGGAGTGTTACTGGGGTAGAGATGAACGTTTCTTGGCGGAACAAGTTTAGGTGAATTTGAGTGTGGGAACAAGATGGCTTGTGTCTTAGCCGCATTGATACGAATTTTCCAGCTATCAATATAGTCGGACAGAAGATTAGGCCCTCCTGGAGTCTTCTCATCAGAGCACGAATCACTCGACCCTTATAGATGATGGCAGTGTCATCGGCGAATAATGACAAAATGCCACCACCTGGAAGGGGAGGGACATCTGAAATGAATATGTTGAACAGAATAGGTCCTAGAACGCTACCCTGGGGAACACCGGCGTCAACTCTGAACGTATCCGAATGGAAATTCTTCAGGAAGACCTGGAAAGATCTGCCCGCTAAATAACTGCTGACGATCTTGACAAGGAAGATCGGGAAGCTGTACTATGCAGCTTAAACACAAGCCAATCATGCCAGACATTGTCGAACGCCTTCTCGACGTCCAACAGTGCCATCGCCGATGTTTTTGAAACGCTCTTGTTCCGCCTGATGATGTTAGTAACTTGTGCCAATTTGTGTACAGAGGAGAGGCCTTTCCTGAATCCAAATTGTTCCTGGAGGATGATGAAAGTTTTCCTCAGCGAGATCAACTGTTTATACTCTAGGCAAATATTCCCCTTCGTTCTTCTTCTTTTCCTTTGTTCACGGAGACTTTACATCTTACGATTTCCCCTTCGTTGCTCGTCGATAAGTTGCTCGTTATTGACAGCTCTGTTCGGGAAAGCACACAAATGGACAGAACAAATGTATGAGAAAATGGGATTGCTTCTAATTTTCATCAATTTAAACCATATGCAGACTATGGGATTGTAATGTATAGCATATCAAACAAATCTGAGGGAATTTCCGATTCGTTTGGTATAAACATCGCCAAAATCCGATGGCGGCAAAAATAGTTGTTAACGTTAACTTTATTTCATAAAAACGTTGTAGAAAAATATGACATACATAGTTGAGAATGTAACTGTGCAAGAAATAATGAGAGTTATCCAGCTAAAAGTTGTAAAATGTGTCAGAAAAGCAAATGAATATGTTTTCTTTTATTTTTCTTTGAAGATTGTTAAAAAACCTACAACAATATTTTTTTACCGATTTGTACTTTATTTGATAATAGATAAATTGGTAATTTTTGTAACTTTTGCGAACTTCTGTTAAAAACACATGATAATTCCAATCGGGCATCAGCATGTGCGCTTCATCTGGCCTAAATCAGTTAATATTCCACACAGATAATTCGTCTTAGTTCTCGATTATTTTTTTAAAATTTATTGCACTATGCTATCTAGTAGAAAAGCTAACTTTTCCGAGAAAATACGCCTAGATGGCAGCGATGTTTCCAACCAAACAAGAAGCGTAACTTCTGATCCAATATTTGTAGTACCAAATCCACATGAAGCCAAACAGCAACGTGCTGAAAAACATTGACTTATTTCACACGTTTTGTTATATGTTTACACACCCGTCGCCGAATCCTTGTTGGCCTCTCCTATGTTTAACGTCCTTCAGAATTGTCAGACGGCCAACGTTGTGCGGAGTGATGTGCGATGATTGATGGAATGCGTTTACAGTGTGACATTCGAAGTGTTTATTGTTTGCAGGAATAGACCCAAACATCCAGGAAAAGGGATATCTCCTGGAATCGAAGCGATCGCACAAGGCCAACGTAAAAGCCAAAGCGGTTCGCTTCGAAAATATTTGACGGGCAAATATATTTACAACTGTGCTTGTTTGTGTTTTTTTTTTGTTTGACGTATACATTACGTTCAAACTTCTCGACCTAACAACGGCTCTCTAGTGCTCATACCCACATCTTTTTGGTTTCACTTTTTGCCTTTTTGGCTCTTTTTTGTTCACTTTTTGCTTCTTAAGGGATTTGTGGAAAAGGCAGCAACAGTCGAAGGAATGGAAACGCTTCTTTTATGAATTATTACGAAATTGATGGTTAGCTCGAATCTTCGTGTGCTGTTTGTTCTGCGCTTCTTATGGCAGTTCCAAGAAGATGGTTGATTTTCAGCAAGTAAGAATACGCATTGTTCAGCATGTGGATGGTGGCTGCTCTGGGTTTGGGCTAATGATCATGATTGAATAGCAAGTGTTTTGGGAAGAGAGAGAAAAATATAAAAAGCAACATTTTGCTGTTGATTACTGTACCGCCCAAATATGCCAATTATTGATTGCAGTAGGTACGTGGATTGCCTTCGTTCAGTGATTTTGGCTAGCTTTGTGACACACCATAATTGCGATTTTATAACATTTGAGACTTATTCGAAGAAATTTCCATTACACATAGAATCGAAATCAACACAGAATTTAGCAATAATCCATTAATGAAAGTTCAGTAATTCGCAATTCCCAATTGTTTCATGCATAAGTAGACTGACCAAATAGCTTAGGAATGAAAACGGGACACGTAAGCCTAAAAAATAAACAAAAAGCGTAATATTTTTTGACGAATTTTATTGAGGGTAAACCGGAAGTAAACCCGAAAATATTTTGTCAATCGATGTTCTGTTTATTATTATAACTTCATGGTATCAACATAGAGTCGTGATTTTTTCCGTTTACCTCATATTGTTAATCATAGAAGATATTTTTCCAGCCAAAATTTTACTGCTTTGGGGCTGTATACATCCCGTCAAATATACTCCGAGTGGTTGTAATTTTAAATCTCCCCACTGAACATTTTTTTAATTTGTTTAGGTTGGTAATATTGTCATTGATCTTAAGGCAGTATTCTGGTCTAGAAATTTGAAAAAAATCAAAATTTTTCTCTTCATATTTCTGTAATTTTGGCATTCAAGAATATACCCTAGAAAGGACTTATCGAAAATTCTATTATTCGCCGAGTTAGAGCTAGGGTGGCCATCTGTCCTGATTTAGCAGGACATGTCCTGATTTTGGGATATATCTGGAGCGTCCTGATTTATTTTTCACAGTCTAGCCTTTGTCCTGATTTTAAGAGAAATTCAATTTTGTTGCAGAATCAAAATTATTTCCAGTGTATTATGTTTTTAAGTAAAATCTTTTATATTGAAGACCAAAGTTTTGTGAGCATATAAAGAGTAGCAGTTGGATCTTCCACGAGATGTTTCAACTATTTTCATTTAGAGATTTTGTTTATTTGGACACGGTGATGTTTTGTCTCGATATTCCAAGCTATTTTTTCAAATGTCTAAACGGAATTGTCATTTTACTGAAGAACTGCGCCAGAAGCACCCCCTTTCCACAAAAAAAACTTAAGGATATGAGGCCAACGCTGCATATTTCTTTCACAAGTGTCGGTGACTTGAATCGGTATTAAGATTTAGCCGTTTTATTGAAACAGATGTTTGAAATCAAAAATGAAACATTACAGATAGATATGATTGGGAAAAGCATATCCAAACACAGAAACGTTGCTAGAAAATTCGATTGGCATCCACTTCCAAATCCATGCTAAACTATGTGGTACAGAAATCCATCAGCTCACAAAATTTGGGTTGCAGATGGACCTCTTGCGTTTAATACTTGGTGGCTTGTACATCGGTATTATTGTACTTGATGTTTGATGACTCTGAAACCGCCAAAAAATCTCCTGTGCTCGTAAAAAAACAGAAGCTATCATCTCCGGAGTATTTTCACCGCATGGATCTCCCAAGAAATATGTTAAATAAATAAATTTCACGTGTTTTTATTTATTTATATCTCAAAGAATCACGATGCTTTGGTCATAAACGTTGCTGTGACAGGTGTCCTGATTTTCAACTCTGATCAGATGGTATCCCTAGTTAAAGCCTTTTTAGTGATGCGGTATCTAACCTGGTTGGGCCATAACAATGGACTTCAAACGCGTTTTTCTCGAAACTAGTTTTTTCAAACTGGCGTACACGATATCTCAAGTTCTACTGAACCGATTCAGTTCGAACTTATATGGATACAATCTGCAGGTATCTTACTTTTGCATGAACCTCTAAAATATGATTTTTCTGTACCGGGGTGTAAGCTCAAAGTTTCAAAAACGAGAGAGTGACGCTGGAGTGCAAGGTTTTGAATATCAATACCTCTTTGCCGGCTGAATGGAGTGGTTTAATAATCACTTCATTCGAAAGATAAAATGTCAAAGAGTTATATGATTGTCACCTATTAGTCCAAAAATCGTTTCAATAGCTTAAAAATTGCTTTGAAACAGACGGACGCAAAACCAAGGCATCTGAAGAAACATTCATCTCGTATACATGCAGGCTGTGATTTCTTTTACTCGCTTGCAAATGCGCTCGAGCAAATGAAGATTTGTTCATTCGGTTCCCGTGATGCAATCGTATCCAAGAGCATCAGTTCCTATTTTGCTCTCGTGTGGAGTGGTCATGAAAACCGTCTTGTATTATTCTCACGAGAACAAAATAAAATTGTGTATCAAACTTCATCAGTTGCTTTTGCAAACCCAACGGTTCTTTTCTGGACCACCAACAAGTTCGAAATAGTTGAATTTTGAATTAATAACAATTTCATACTCATACTCATCCACTCACACACCAACAAGGAAACCTTGAGCAATCTTTAGAATTAATTATTCATTCATTCATTGAGAATTCAGATACAATTTCAAACAAATGATTACAGAGCCAGCGATAGTCCTACGTCTACCTTGCGGTTATATCACAGATATAACCCAATTCTAGTTTTTAAGTTTAACTATTTTGAAAAAATCGGGAAACGTAATAAAAAGCGTTTTAAGCCGCATTTTGTTTTTCAAACGGCCGACATATTGTCAAAAAAGATGTTTTTGACTTGTCCGAGGTTCATGCAATAGCAGTATCTTTACTGATTCAGAATATGTTTGATGTTTGTGTTTCAGATAATCAGAAGGGCTGGAATCGTGTACGCTATGGTACAACTGTTTTTTTAACCCTCTCACTTCATCAACTCTCAACTATTCCAGTTATGAATAGTTTTTCTCCGTTCAATTTTTTTTCTATTGTTAAAAGATGGGTGAACAAATAATGATATAATGGATACTAAAAATATCCTTTGTTTTATTCTTACGAAGCTCTAAAAACGTCCGAATTGCGTGTCTCTACACCAGAATACCCCTTTAATGTCACTCTCAATCTCGATCTGTCATTCAGTTTATTTACAGCGTCATTAAGAACAAGTAGCCTTTTTTGACGTAGAATTATGTCATTCGGGAACATTTTGAGGGTACAAATTGATAAACGAAAATCGATTGCATCGTGGAAAATATCCAATTGAAAACGCTTATTGCTCAGTCATTTCATGATGGATGGATGATATTTTTGCGTCAATCGATTTCGGCACTCCAAAGCAATTTTTTACATTGCATGAAATAATATATGTCATGAAACTAACTATCGAAAAAAATTTCAACTCATATCCTAATAGAAATAGGGGTAGTGGGGGCAAAGTGGTCACCTGCTTGTTTGGTAGTACAGGTCGGACTCGATTATATATAGTCGACCATTTTATTCCAACAATTATTTTCAAATCCTATACATAATCGAATCTGAAGAAAACAATTTTTTTGTTAATGTATGAATGTCAAACATTCATAGAAAAATAGATTTTTTGTGATTCGATTATTTGTTGGATTCTAAAATCGACGTTGAAAGTGAAATTGCGATTATATATAATCGAGTCCGACCTGTATAACTATTGACTACTGTCACCGTATTGATAGGCACCTTATGTTTTAAGAATTTAATGAATTTTGAGTCACCCTGTACTTCAGTAGAGCTGTCGCATGCGAAACATAAATAAAAACAATCTCTCGATAGCCATTCGGCCGTAGTGCTGTGCGCATGGTATCTCTGGAATTTCTCGTGAAATTTAGTTTATTCAATCTGATATATTGGATAAATCATCAGTTTGGATAACTGTTCACATATTCTAGGAGAGGTGAACAGATATTTTGTTTAATCTCAGCGATTAATTAGCATAGAAATTATTTTGATGTTTGGGGGCAAAGTGGTCATACGTCATAACGACTTGCAATGTTCTGTTTACTAAAGCTAATATACCTCATCACATTCTGCTCTTGAAGAGGTTCCATTTGTAGCTTTGATCCTGGAAAAATATGCCACTCCAATTAAACCGTATACTCATTATGCGGAACGCTATGTGTTTCTTACTACGTTTTTGTATGCATGAGAAAATTTAAATTGAGACTCCAGGTGAATAGACCTTATTTCATACCTTTACCTACTAAATCGAATATGATTTGAACAAAGTTGGACGAAAAAAACGCATAAATCTATCCCATTTAGCTTGATATGTACGAGTGACAACTTTGCCCTCACTAGGTGACCACTTTACCTCCAAGTAAAAAAAAAGTTCGATTTTTAACCTTTTTTTTCTAATGATGGAAAATGTACTATTTTGAATTTTTATAGTAAAACCGTTTGCTATCTTAAACAACAATGAGTTGAACTATAATAATCTTAGAAAAACGGGAATTGTAGCGGTATGTGTACGCTGGAAATGTACATATTCCTTAGGGTGACCACTATGCCTCCAATTCCCCTACTCAGTTCTGATTGGTCGAAATTGACGACACAAGCGGCGGCTCATGTACTTACAATTATTGCTCGGTTATTTCCTGATGGATTTACGAAATTTTTGCATTAATCGATCTGAACGCTCCATAACAATTCATCACAATAAATAAAATAATATATTATATGAAACTAACTATCAAACAATCGAAAATTCTCCAAACAGAAATACCTCGTTTTGATGGTTCGAATTGAAGATACAATGTTCCTCTCGTATTCACAATTGTTGCTCAGTCATTTTCTGATAGATTTACGAGAGTTTTGCATCAATCATTTCGGACACTTCATAACAATTCATTACAGTGAAAATGAATAAAATTATATATTTTATGAAACAACAGTCTTCAAAACCAAGATACCTGGAGAAATCGGCATTTCAAATATATGAAAGTAGGGGGAGCTTTTGCTCACACCGAAATGTGTTCCCTAACAGGGATGCCAAAACCAAGGTGCCTGGGGAAATCGACATTGCAAATGTATGAAAGTTGGGGACATTTTTATATTAAAAGTAAGGTGAGTGATACAACTATAATTTTAAAAATCAGGGAAAATGAAAATAAAAATCAGAATAAATAAGGATAGCTCAAATTGGGTTGTCCGAAAAGTCGATGTCGATTTTTGGGAAAACAAAAACATAATTTTCAATCAGAGCATTATAATTTAATTTTATATCTATAGTTCTGTTTCACAATCTTTCGCCATCTTTCACACAGCTTAAATATTCTATCCTCCCAAAACATGTATGCTTTCTCGTCGAAAACTGCTGCGAGCCATACCATACAACATCACTACAGTCAATTGTAGAGAAATTATTATTCAAATTTTCACTGAATTCATCGTCCATGCTTTAGAATGAATCTTTACTCAACAAATGAGGAAAGCATATCAGCAGTGGAAGACTTGTTCAATTTTTCTTAATTTTTATGATATTTAGTACGGTTATAGACATATTTACCATAGTCCCATCAATAAACCTGATTCCACTTTGAATCAAACGAACGAATTACATAGAAAATCTATTTATATTGGCTGTGGAGTCAAAATTTTTCTCTTGATTAATTTTACACTCTGAAACGTATTCCTACAATCATAACTCTGGGGATACATTTACACACTATCCTCAATACAGCAATGTTGTTCCTCAATCTCGTTGTTATTTCATAAATTCGTCAGGCAATCTGGTTTCATGAAATTTTCTAGCACTGTTTTGAAAAGCCACGAAACAATTGAGAGTAGAGATAAAAAAAATTAAGTACAACTTTGCGTCTAGAGAATTTAACTTAATGTAAGATATGTTCAAGTGCGAACCGCAGAACTATAGTTAATAGAAAACTTTGGCATGGAAACCAATATATTTATTATGAATAATGTAAAGAGTACAAAAATCAGGAAAAATCAGGAACATTTCAGAAAAATCAGAATAAATTGAGTGTTCGTCAGGATATCAGGGAGCGTGCTAAAATGTCTGGGAAATCCTGAAAAATCAGGAAGGTTGACATCTCTGGTGCTACAATTAATTCTAGCACATAAAATTTAAATTTGGAACTTAAATGTTGGTTGCTTCGTGAAATTTGATGAGCGATAATGTATTGTGAAACATTTAGCACAATTGTAAGTGTAAAATTGTATATGGTTTCGATTGTTTTAAAATGACTTCAACTATGAAACGATTTATTTCAATTTTCATAAATGAAACCAATGTGTGTCCCCGTTCGAGAACGGATTGTCCAGTTTAAGCTGTCTGTTTTGTTGTGTTCCTTTTCACCCAAGAGAAGTTCATGGGGCGAGAAAACTGGAAAAGTGAAGGAATATTCAAAAAAGTTATTTTTATATGCTTTCATATCGTATTAGATGCCTTTAGTCCAATTGAAAATCACCTTGAGACATATAGCATATAGCATTTGAAGCGAAAATGGATATGAGTTGAATAAACATTCAGAAAGTAAAAATTATAAAAGAAAATTACCTTTTCCATTTCAGCAATTCCAAATGAAATCGTCCTAAAAATGCAGATTTTAAAAACTTGTTTTTTTGATTCCAATGAAAGTGTGTATTCCGTTTGGGTTGGAGGAAACATGAGTTTTTCACAGCAATTGGGAATTTTTTGACTCAAGCGTAACTTTTGAAAAGGGCGTATCGATTTTAGTAAGAGAAATCTTTGATAATTTATATCTCAAAAACTATGAGTCGTAGAGTATTGATGGTTTAATATGAAAAAAATGTACACTGAGAAAAACAATTAGTACTCTTTTTTTATTTACAACATTCAATTTGCAATATCCAAAATACATATTTTTTAATTTTTTTTTATTTTTTCATACAAAATAGAAGTCATGCAGAAAATTTAAAAAATGGGCCCAAGGTGGTAAAACTATTTATGACGAACTTTGTGGAACATCGAATTTTTATGAATTTTCGAAACTTCGAATTTTTGTATGTTAACAATCATTTTTAGCAACAAATTATGAATCCTGATGTGATTTAAAACAAAAAAGGTTATTATCAATCTCCTTCTAAATGTAGCCATTCTCGAAATATTTTAAAAAATATTTCTAATTTATTGTCTCCATGACTTCTATTTTGTATGAAAAAATGAAAAAAATGAAAAAATATGTATTTTGGATAATGCAAATTGAATTTTTATTTTGTAAATAAAAAAAAATCCAATTTTTTTCTCAGTGTACATTTTTTTTCATATTCAACCATCAATACTCTATAACTCTTTCTAAGCCACTGTTTCGGTACGACTCATAGTATTTGAGATATAAATTATCAAAGATTTCTCTTACTCAAATCGATACGCCCTTTTCAAAAGTTAGGCTTGAGTCAAAAAATTCCCAATTGCTGTGGAAAACTCATATTTCCTCTAACCCAAACGGAATACACACTTTTATTCGAATCAAAAATACTCATGTTTTGTCATTTGTCGATTTCATTTGGAATTACTCATTTCAAATATGATTTCTCTATAATAAAATAACACGCATTTTGTGGTGAGAAAAAAATTTATAGTTACCTTATATTACATTTGTCAGTTCATTTCATTCATACGTAACACAGAAGCCATCTCGGCCAGAGCCACGGAGGGCAGCTTTCATCATATCTTATTCCACTTCTGCTTCTTCTATCGTGTCACGCACCATCCAACGGCTAATCACCATCCTCCTATCATCATCACTCGTTTTTTCGTATTATAGTGACTTTCAACACTTTTGACTAGTTCGTCATTTTTACTTCCATTTTTGGAAGAATGTCGGGAGCGAGAATTGAACTCGTGACCTTTAGCGTGAGAGATACGGATGTTACAACTACGCCAGAGCGCCTTCACATCAATCGGTTGTAAAAACTGGTGGAGTGAACAAACAATACCCAACAACCAAACAAAACGGCCCTTTTCGAGGCCACCAAATCATTATCAAAGGGTTTAACGATGGAATTTTTCAAACATTTCCAAACTCAACATGCAACAGATTATCTAACGGAATCCTACATCAACTATGCGATAGTGTTCCAGACACGATCCTCCTGTGCCTTTTTTGCTCGGCGATTTTTGGTCAAATAATTCTATTGGTCCAAGCTATTTTTCTTGTGCCGAAACGTTGAAAATGTTGCGGAATACATTTGGTGACCCAACTATTTGGAAATCTCGGGTGTGTGAATGGTATAAAGGGTGTGTCACATCAAATTGCATGACGGAAAAAACGCTGTAGAAATTTAATTTTTAGGAATTATATCTTCAGCTTTCGCTTATAATCAGATAAGAGTGTATAGATCACGTTGGTCATGCTTCACTGTCAATTTTTCGTAAATTTGGAAAAATGTCGTCGAACGAAAAAGAGCGTCGTGAATTAATCCTGTGCACTCATTTCGAGAATCCGGAGTAGTCAGATCGGGACATCGGTAAGATGCTGGGAATCGTCCAATCCACGGTCAGCAGAGTACTAAAACGATACTTCGAGAACCTAACCATCGACCGGAAGGTGAAGAACGGCAAAAATGGATGCTCCGTCAGTGAAAAAGATCACAAGCGCGTAGTTAAGCAGTTTAGACGTGATCCGAGAAGTTCGGTCCGGGATGTCGCCAATAAGCTGAATTTGTCAAGTTCATTCGTCCAGCGGACCAAGCAGCGGGAGGGCCTGCGTACATACAAGGTTCAGAAGGCTCCTAACCGCGACGAAAGGCAAAACATGGTTGGGAAGACGCGAGCCCGGAAGCTGTACACCGAAATGCTGACGAAGCCGCATTGCCTGGTAATGGACGACGAAACCTACGTCAAAGCGGACTTTCGTCAGCTGCCGGGCCTGTTGTTCTTCTCCGAAGAGGACAAATTCAGCGTTCCGGAGGAGATTCGCAACAGAAACTATCCATATTTGCTAAAAAGTACATGGTGTGGCAAGCGATCTGCTCTTGCGGAAAGCGGAGCGCCCCCTTCGTGATGACCGGCACGGTAAACGGGCAGGTTTACCTTAAGGAGTACCTACAGAAGCGCTTACTACCACTATTGAAGCAGCACGAGGGCCCGACCATCTTCTGGCCGGATCTCGCTTTGTGCCACTATTCAAAGGACGTGTTGGAGTGGTACAAAGCCAACGGGGTCACCTTCGTGCCAAAGGAAATGAACCCGCCCAACGCGCCGGAGCTTCGCCCAATAGAGAAATATTGGGCGATTATGAAGCAGGCCCTCCGGAAGAACCCAAAAGTTGTCAAATCGGAGGCGGACTTCAAGAGAAAATGGATATCTGTTCAAAGAAAAACTACAACCTGACGTTGTACAGAACATTATGGACGGGGTAAAGAGGAAGGTGCGAGCATACGGGCTTGGGCTCGAAGTATGAATGAAAAGAAAATGCCAAAAGTTGTTTAATAGTTTTTATTTTACTGTCTAAAATTTTCAAAAGGATCGGTCTACTGGGCGAATTTCTACAGTGTTTTTTCCGTGATGCAATTTGATGTGACACACCCTTTAAGACACTCAAAGACGACCGAGAAAAGATTTGCCACATCAAGGGCGACCATCCCCCTCTTCAACTGATGAAAACATTGACAAAATAAAAAGAATGGAGACCGTTCGTTATATTTTGGTTGATGTTTTGGGTATGCGAAAAATCGCAGCACAACTAGTTCCAATAGAGCTAAATTTTCTTCAAAAATTTCATCGCTATCAAGTTGCACTACAATAGATGAAACTAATGGTCGCAGTGGTACAATGCTCCTTCAGAAGAAGAAAATCGCAATCAAGTGGCTGAAGACATGCTTAAACGATCAATTTCTGATCCCACGTTCATCCAACGCATAATTACTGGAGACGAGACAAGGATGACATGCAAACGAGTCAACAAACATCGGCATGGACCGCTGGAAACGAGTTGAAACCGAAATAATCACATCGAAGTTGTTCAAAAGTGTACAACTTAAAACTGTTTTATCCGATACTTGTGGAGTTGTCCATTTGAAATTCTTCCCGGACGGCAAAATGGCCAATAAAGAGTATTACCTTAGCGTTATGAGGCGTTTGAGAGAGAAAATCCCTCACAAATGGGCAAATTTGTGGAAGGGTAACACTTGGATTTTGCACAACTATAATGCATAAGCTCCCGTTTTGACAGCATTGCTTCGTATGACCCGTTTTGACAGAATTGAAAACATAAAAATGAATTCTTTGCGTGAACTGAAGGCAATTCCTCTATACAGCTATAAAAAGTGTTTCGATGACTGGATATTTCGTTGGATTGGATTGCATTGTTTCAGAAGGAGTCTATTTTAAAGGTGATAATATAAATTTAGATGATAAATAAAGCATTTCCCGGTACATATTTTGCAGAATCTAATAACCAACTTCCACAGATTGAGGAAATTTATGCTACAGTATTTCATCTGAATCAACCAGGCCTTTAAGAACGTTTCTAGTCAAAAATATCTATTATTAATAATAAAATCATCAAAATTGACAGCAACTTCAGTGGCAGATATATCGTCACTCTGAACAAGGCCAATAAATGGTTGAAGGCCACTAACTGATCTATGATGAAAAGCAACCATTGCTAGCTGTTTTATGCAGAAAAAATGTAGCAGAGAAAATAATTTCATGAAAATCAACATTTAGATAACTCCAATGTTTCATTACTTTAGAATCACTCAATTTTTATGAGTTTTCTCTGAAATATACACGGTTAAAATGATATGGTGAGATATAAAAACTGTCTTCGCCTATAATGTAAGCTTTATAAAAAAAATCATTACAATATTTTTTTCTGTCCAGCTCATCAAACTTCCAATTACAATGTTACGAGTAACAAAATGACATTTCCTTTTTATAGCAAATTTAAATGCAAACTGCTTAATTATTTTCCATGTAAAAATTTACTTAATAGACATGACATGTTACATCTAATCAACTGTCAAAAACAATTAAACAATTTTTCCAAAGTCAAAAATTGACAATGTTCGAAACAAGTTTTTTAACACAAAAATTAAGCTGTTCGACCTTATACGCCCGTGAAATTTGGAACTTTTTTTTAAATATACTTTCGATGTTAGAAACCAGTCTACAAAATCACAATGCTCACCTAAAGCCGGCATTATTTTCAGAGCTACTTTTGCATTATTATCACGCAAAAGGGGGCCGAGATTTCGGTAAAATTTATGGGAAAACTGTGCCGGCTTGCAATTGTCCAAAAGCGACTTTTTAGATTCATAAATCCCACGGGGGTAAGCGTATAGTTTTTTTTCATTTTGCTTGCCGCCCGACAATAGAATTTCACGCTTATTTCTTTTTCGGCAAGATGTTAAAATCCGCACCAAACCAAGACATCACTCAGCCACAATGGTTTCGTGATGGTAGTTCTCCTCAAATGGGAGGAACATAAGAGTTAAGCTGGGAAACATAATGATGCGAATTCCAGGATCGACTCTTCCCAGTACCGTAGTTCTGTTTGTGTGTGTATGTGAAGATCAGTAGGAAAAAGCCGCCAGCCAGTAATTATTACGTGAAACATCAAATCTATCACCCATCAACCGGCAAAAGTCATGAGATGAAGATGTTCCTGCGGAGAGAAGAAGGAAAAAAAAACCCCATGTTTTGATAGGTTTACTTTTACCTGTGGTGTCATTTCTTTTTGCAACGCTCGCCACGGGATAGAGATATTTCAATTTCACTGCCTTTGAAGCCAAGCCGTCTTTCCGACCGAGCATAGATAAAGAAATTAATTCTCTCTAAATGTGCGTGATGTGAGAGTAATCCACTGTTGTGGAATCCTACTCGGAAAGGTATTGCAGTCCGTTTTTTGACCGACAAGAATGAAAAAAAAGCCTCTCAATCAAATGGAAGTGTATCGGTTTACCACCAACACATAAAGTTGTTGATGAATGATCTCTTTGATTGCGGTGGTACTGAAGATTGTATCGCACTAGGCAATAAATATCGTTATGCTGTTGAATGCAAATAACCTCAAGTTTCGTTCCAAGGTACCATCAGATCCATCTCAAGTGTTGGCGTCCAAACGACCCCGTACAGCTACACATATAACACTACCTCTCGGCATATGTACGCTTTCATGATAAAATCCGAGGGAAAAAAATCGTGCTGGGTGGTCCGGACAAGAAGTTAAATCAGTCCTTTTTTATTGCTAAATAAGTAACATTTTTATTGACACACACATTTAAATTATATGCTTTTCTCTTGGCTTTGGCCTTTACTGTTTCCATCCTTCCTTCCACATCTACCTTTGCTTCACGCTGGCTTCATTACTTTGTCTCGATGCTGGACATGGCTCGGCAGGCAGGCAACCACCACTCTGCAATCCGGGGACCAGTGAGCAGCAGCAACAGCAGCAGAAAATCGTTCTCCGTTGACCACTTCATTTATTTCATTCCTATATCTCTATCGCATTCGCGTCTGTCGTGCTCTCCATTGGTGTTCTTCCAATTCTGCTCCACATTTAATGGTATTTCCCTTCCAGCTGCTGCAATCTTGCCGATTTCTTTTGGAGCACTTCGAGCTATTAATTTATTACTGTGGGGTTCAATCTGATTTTCCGTCTACGAATCGTACTTGTGCTAGAGTTGTGGAATATTATGACAAACATTATCACTTATTGGAAGTATCTCGCAGACATCACAGGTTGAACCCAATAGCTTCATGCTTTTCGAGGAAGATGACAACGATGAAGTTTAAAATTTGAAGACGTGTCTTAAAACCTTGCGTTATGAATTAGCAACATTCGATGTCAAGATGCTGATAGAAAAACTATCATAGCGACACGAGTCATTGCGGATTTGAAATGATTTCATCAACATTTTGTTTGCATTGGACAATAAATAGCGAACCACAATTTTACGAACATCCACATCGTGTCGATCGGATCGGATTCCTACTGGACCTTTTTTGCAGCCTAGATTTAGAGAAAAAAATTGGAGAGAAGACCCGAATGATATAAAGTTGACCAAGTTGTAGTGGAAAAAAATTCTGTTATGATTCGATAAATGTGCACATATATTATTCAAAGATAACTTTCATTAGCTTTCACATCCCTTGGTCATCATAAAAAAGAGGATAGAAAAAAAAACAAAACTTCACTCTGAGACAAGATCGGATAATTGCAAGTTCCTGTTTCTACCTCACGGTAATGCTGACAGATGTAAGTTATCAGGCCGGATACATTGCTTGGTTGCTCGAGAACGAACCAGATTTTTAGACTGCGACAGATCCTCGTAAAGTGTCGCGAGTATCGCATCTCCGTCGACTTCAAAGCCGCATATGATACAATTGATCGACGACAGCAATGGAGAATCATGGACGGACACAGCTTTCCCGGAAGCTGTGCTAGACTAGACTGATTCAGGTACCGATGAACAGTGTGCGGTGCAGTGTGCAGATCTCAGGTGATCTGTAAGAATTCTTCGAGATTCACAGGAGACTTCGACAAGGTGATGGACTTTCCTGTCTGCTCTACAACGTGGCGCTGAAAGTGTTATGCGGAGAGCGGGCTTCAACATGCGGGTCACGATTTTCAACAGTCTAGTCAGTTTATCTGCCTCGCCAATGACGTGGACATAATTGGAAGAACACATGCGACGGTAGCGGAAAGCAAGGTGACCTCGTCATTCCGCACATTGGACCGGGAGGTTGGAGCAACCGGCAAAACGCTGGAGAAGTACCTACTTGACGCTGGACGTCAACGACTGGTAGGGAACCGGATTCTAAATGTTCTTGATGAAGGTTTTTCTGTGGCTGACGGTCAGCGAGAAAGGAATGACCAAGCCGCTGATATTTCCTTCGGCGGTTGCGGTAAATGTGGAGCGATACAGTACAAAGTGCATGCCTGGAGTTGCCACCTTTATCAAAAAGCATCCCGCGAGGGACTTTACAGCTAACGCGAGGACCTTTATAGCATACTTGATAAATGTCTAAGTTCGTTGGTTTGAGTTCCCGATGGGTAGACAATAAACCGTCCATGGATGGGGTAACTTCTTTTTTGCATCAGAAATCAAGTTTTCGTTCCTCTTCATATGGACGTAAAAATAAGATTGCGTACGCGGGTATAAAATTAGTGTCAAGGGGAAATGGAAGTGTGGATTAAAGTCAGTTGAATGAAGAGGCAGATTTGTATTCATTAGTCGAGTCAGTAAAAATAACCACTGACTGGACTAGTTCACCAGTCATCCTCGATAGTCAACGCTAGTCAATTCATTTTCTACTCAAATCACTTTTTGTTTTGGGCGACTGCCGAAGCAGTTTTAGTCGAAGCGAAGCTACTGAGAGTAGAGTCGGTCTTATTTTTTCACCTTCGAAGATTTCGGGCCCTGGTCAGAACATCAAATATGAGCATACGCTGAAGGAGTATTCGCCTGCACTAATGAAGGGGGTGTCACATCAAATTGCATCACGGAAAAAACGCTGTAGAAATTTAATTTTTAGGAATTATATCTTCAGCTTTCGCTTATAATCAGATAAGAGTGTATAGATCACGTTGGTCATGCTTCACTGTCAATTTTCGACGACATTTTTCCAAATTTCGTAAATGTCGTCGAACTAAAAAGAGTGTCGTGAATTAATCCTGTGCACTCATTTCGAGAATCCGGAGTTGTCACATCGGGACATCGGTAAGATGCTGGGAATCGTCCAATCCACGGTCAGCAGAGTACTAAAACGATACTTCGAGAACCTAACCATCGACCGGAAGGTGAAGAACGGCAAAAATGGATGCTCCGTCAGAGAAAAAGATCACAAGCGCGTAGTTAAGCAGTTTAGACGTGATCCGAGAAGTTCAGTCCGGGATGTCGCCAATAAGCTGAATTTATCAAGTTCATTCGTCCAGCGGACCAAGCAGTGGGAGGGCCTGCGTACATACAAGGTTCAGAAGGCTCCTAACCGCGACGAAAGGCAAAACATGGTGGGGAAGACGCGAGCCCGGAAGCTGTACACCGAAATGCTGACGAAGCCGCATTGCCTGGTAATGGACGACGAAACCTACGTTAAAGCGGACTTTCGTCAGCTGCCGGGCCTGTTGTTCTTCTCCGCAGAGGACAAATTCAGCGTTCCGGAGGAGATTCGCAAGCAGAAACTATCCAAGTTTGCCAAAAAGTACAGGGTGTGGCAAGCGATCTGCTCTTGCGGAAAGCGGAGCGCCCCCTTCGTGATGACCGGCTCGGTAAACGGGCAGGTTTACCTTAAGGAGTGCCTACAGAAGCGCTTACTACCACTATTGAAGCAGCACGAGGGTCCGATCATCTTCTGGCCGGATCTCGCTTCGTGCCACTATTCAAAGGACGTGTTGGAGTGGTACGAAGCCAACGGGGTCACCTTCGTGCCAAAGGAAATGAACCCGCCCAACGCGCCGGAGCTTCGCCCAATAAAGAAATATTGGGCGATTATGAAATAGGCCCTCCGGAAGAACCCAAAAGTTGTCAAATCGGAGGCGGACTTCAAGAGAAAATGGATTTCTGTTCAAAAAAACTACAACCTGACGTTGTACAGAACCTTATGGACGGGGTAAAGAGGAAGGTGCGAGCATACGGGCTTGGGCTCGAAGTATGAATAAAAAGAAAATGCCAAAAGTTGTTTAATAGTTTTTATTTTACTGTCTAAAATTTTCAAAAGGATCGGTCTACTGGGCGTATTGTGTTTTCCATTCTGTAGTCGACAAAAGCGGGATACGAGAACGGCTGAAAGAAACCACATAGCATTTGTTGGCTTTGACTTCCGTTCCATTTAATCAGCACCATTCCAATAGCGAATCGATGTCCATTTGAAGTGCGTAGCAATCCAGAGTCGATGTAACTACTAGGTAGAACTTTAAATCGTCAGCGTACAATAACTCTTAGATTTAAGTTTCCTGTAGAGGTCGTTAATGAAGAGAACAAACAGCAAGGGTCCGAGTATGATACCTTGAGGGACTCCGGGCCGTATATGAAAAGGATCAGAGCAGTAATCTCCTATCTTAACGAAGGAGATGCGGTCCGTGAGGTATGAACAGATCCATTGTGTTAGCCACTCTGGAAGTCCCATACATTCGGGCTACATAATACATAATTTGATACTGCAATCAAACTGTAGGGCCTGAACATTAACACCCAGGTATCATGTACTAGGGTAACTTAAAAAGGTGCCTAAACTAGCGTTTAAACTGGCAACCAACTGAAGGTTCTGCTCTGATTTATAGACTGAGAGGACGGCCAAAAAAAGATCGCAAGTTTGGTCTCGTTTTCTACCCGAAAAGTAGTTTTCACCTATACACACGCCAAAATGGATATACATAATTGAGGGTAATGCGATACACTAATATAATTTATTATGCCGTCTTCCCCCGCCTTCCCCAACCAAAATCTACTTTTGAAGTTAATTGTAATTAATATTCAAGTGTTTTGTTTGAAGAAAAAAAATATATAGGAGGTTGTGTTCAAGACACGACCGCATTGTTGACGTAGAACTACGCTGTAGTTTAATTCAAGTCGCTTGTTTATAACTGCGGATATTATTTTATAATGGTACGTAGTTCTGAAAAAATCATTCTACCATTCTACCGCCCTGAAATGTTTTTTATTGTAGAATCATTTGACGATAATTGTTTGATGATTCATTCTTGTGCTCGCAGAACATTACATTTTCAAGATAAGCGCAGCTATCATCCTTAGTGGAGAAAGTTTTGCCACTGGCAAGCGAAACCAAATCACATACAAAATTCCAGAACGACATTTACTTTCTTGGTGATTAAACAAGCGAAATAAACTCTATTTGCACGCGAACCTAAATAAATTAATGACTTATTATAACTTATTGAATAACTTGGTATTCCCCAAATATTTTTTTGGTGCACAACCTTAACACCTGCTTCACCGTCGTCAGTTCAATGCATTAATACAATGTCAAAGACACCAATGAAGCCTTTATGATGACAGAAAACAAACAATGTTTGGAAAAAGGCTGAATATTTTCCTCAGCAGAGATTCATTACTAGTACCTTAGCGTAAACAATTCCCTCCCGCTATCTCCCCTCCTTGTTTATATTATCATTACAAATGGGGTTTCAGCGTAGTGAAGATGCACTATTTTTACGTATGGGTTATGAAGCACGCACGTACGCACACAAATATCCATATATCGATGGCTTGAAGCAACTAAATATACACACACTTAACTCTGTTTTGCGCTCTTCTCAACACAAGCCTTTCTGTTAATATTGCCAGTCTAGATTAGCTCAGCTGTCATCCTTTGTGGAAAGAGTTTTCCTATCGTCATGCGAAACCAAATCACTGACAAAATCCCAGTTTTTTTTTCTTGGTGAGCAGACGATAGCCTTTGCCTTTCCTTCCTTTCCTTGTTGAATTAAAGAGATTTTAAATTTCTTCAGTTTATTCGTCTCTAGCTTTCAAAAAAGCCCTAGGAAAACTCTACTCTTTCCTCATATTACTCCTCCACCCCCATTGCCTTGAGAAAACCATTCGATCCCTCGCTATCCAGCTCGCCCAGCAAGATCCACTGTTTATACTATAGGCAAATATCCTCCTTCGTTCTTCTTCTTTTCCTTTGTTCACGGAGACTTTATATCTTACGATTTCCCATTCGTTGCTCGTCGATAAGTTGCTCGTTATTGACAGCTCTGTTCGGGAAAGCACACAAATGGACAGAACAAATGTATGAGGAAATGGGAATGCTTCCAATTTTCATCAATTTAAACCATATACAGACTATGGGATTGTAATGTATAGCATATCAAACAAATCTTAGGGAATTTCCGATTCGTTTGGTATGTGGATCGACAGAATCCGTTAACGGCAAAGATAGTTATTAACGTTAACTTTATTTCATAAAAACGTGACCTGTTTTCTGATTTGGCACCCTTAATGAAAGACGTAGATGTACGTCAAAATCTTGCAACTGTTTTCCCCATGCTATAAAATGTTTCGCCTATAAGGGGAGTAAATGTTTTCGTGGCTCGGGCTTTGTTTATTTGACTGAACCAGAATTTCACCCAAGAAAGATTATTCATCTGCAAAAATCTTTGTGACGTTAGACTCCTGCTACACGCAGCTGAGAGAAGAAGGTATCTGAAATTCAAATTCGTTTATTCGAAATATTCAAAATCTTTGCCGGTTTCAATAGCTATACCCTGGGTCATGCGGGTAGATTTAACACATAAACGGCCATGAGCGCCATACTGCAATCAAATTTTTTTTTCCGCTGGGGCCATGAGTGCAGCACTGTACACGCGATGTTTCAAACGTGTGCGCAGCATAAGTTTTACGTTAAAACTAATGTGTTGGTCGTTTTCTACTGGTTTCAATACATAGTAGGACATTTCGATCTCATAGTTTGGCATCACCGCTTGTATTATTCTACCAATTACAATTTATCACTGCCCGAAATGCTCCCAAAAGTTTTTATGTCTGGATTGTTTTAATAGAAGACATTTTACGAGTTTTAAATAATGTTATAAAAAATGTAATTTCGAAAAAATAAATTGTTTTATAATGATTTTTATCGATATTTTACTCGTTTACCTTGAGTTGGGGCCGCGTATGCAGTACTACACACGGGTAGTTTTTACCCCTATACGGGCAGATGGGGATGAAATTTTATGCTAGATGGATTCCGGACACCATCTAGTATAAGAATCAACCATAGGATCCTCCAGGTTCTTACGAACTTTTTGGCCAAAACACCATGGCTGTCAGAAGTTAAATTGTTTGTCAAAAAGAATCCAATGGAAATGTCAAAAGAGATCCAATAAACAGGAGGGGAAGAGTGTTACTTTTCTTATAATGATTTACTACCTAGAGAAAGTATTGCTATTAAAGGCAAAATAATCAAATTAAATGATAATGAACCAACTACATTTTTCATCAATTAATGCCAGCGTTCAAAATCAGGGCCTAATTGACATTTTGGCAGATACAAACCTTTCAGTATAATCAGCCTATAATCTTCTCTAAGCTTAATAATATTTAATTCAACTTTACTTCTTGTCAAATGTAAAGTTTCTATGATTCTGAACGCTAGAATTATATTAATGCATTCTAAGCAGATTAAGGAGAGAGGCATTCTAAAAATAGCTTCATAATGCCTCTCTCATAGAAGTATCATAGAATTTCATAGAATTTCTTAGCACTAAGTAAGTTTGATAATGGCTGACCCAGTCACGGATATGAATTATGAACAAACACATTGCACCACTGAACCAAAAAATGACGATGCAGCGAACAGCAACAACAAAAAATGAGTCAAACCCGGCACTGCCTCCAAACCCAATTAATTCAGTCGTTCACAAATGTGGATATTATCATAAAACCGGGGTAAAATATCTCTATATTATCATCGATGATGTTTTCATAATATCGTTATGGCGAGGACAATATTCGAATTAATTAATGGCCCATATTAACCTCTTCCATAATCGTCCCCAGTGCGTTCTGTTTGATCTGTACCGTATATCGGGCCGGATCGCACGGATGGAGCGTTCGGGTTGAATCGAGCAGCGGCAGACTTGGAAATCCTGCGCGCTATAATCGCTACATATGCAAAGGAATGTTCATAATACTTTATTGGACGCTGTGAGACATGTAGGCTGTTTGAGATTCGACATCTAAATCAGTGTAAACTGGTCTACTTGTTTTGTATAATGAGCACAACTGTTGCTAATGTCTGTGCCATGATATGGATATTCGTTGCGCTTGAATTTTTACCAAAAATGACTTTTTTTCAAAAAATCATAACTTTCTAACCACTAGACCGATTCATATGATCGACATATTAGATTAAAGTCAATCAGCTGGTGGTTCGAAAAAATACTACAGTTGCAGAAAATATGAATTCTGTTTTCGTTATTATTGATTGTATTTATTTTTATAGTCTTCATGGTCTCGGGACCAAAGGCGCTATATTTTTTATATTTTTTCTAGAAAGCTCAGGTTTTTTCACATAATATATCTCAAAACCAGGGAGGCGTTTTTTCGTGTTTGAGTTATAATTTTTCAAAGTTAACCGATGATCAAAAAAATCATTTTTCCCTTTTTTCTCAATTTTTTTCAAATTTACTACTTTTGAACTACAGGACCGATTCATATGATCGACATATCATCTTGAAGCCTATTAATCAGCTTTATTCAAAAAAAAAAATGCACTGGATTAAAGTAGCATACATCCAGTCTAGTCGCATAGAAATATTGAACGAGGACTGAAAGCATGTTAATTTTGAAAAGTCATAACTTAAAAACGGAAAATAACACCTCTCTTGTAATCGGATATGTTATGTGAAAAAACCTCAGCATTCTGGAAAAAATATATCAAACAAACATGGCACTCTTGGTCCCGAAACGATGTAAGCTATGAAAACCAAATATAATCAATAATTACGAAAACAAAATCTATTTTTTTTAGAATATAATCCAGTCCAGTTCAGTAGATCAAAAGTTTTTTGTAGTGGAAAAAATGGGAAAAAATATTTTTTCGGACCATCGGTTAACTTTGAAAAATCATAACTCAAAAACGAAAAAAAAACTATAAACTATAAAAAACAAATACAAACAAAAATAACGAAAACAGAATCCGAATTTTCTGCAACTGTGGTATTGTGTAGTAAAAGACCTGCTGATTGGCTTTAATTTGATATGTCGATCTTCTGAATCGGTCCAGTGATTCGTACGTTATGAATTTCTGAAAAAAATCATTTTTGGCAAAAATGCGAAAAAATTGATTTTTCGGACCACCCTAAAATGGAAATGAGCATCCAAATGAAAAATTTTACAAGAGCCAAAGGTTGTACCGCTCATGACAACTCTACACGAGCTGATGATTGCGCCGGCTAGTGACCATTCTATCCTGGATTCCTCGAGTCGAGAAAGACGCACCACGCTAGATATGGGGTACAGACTAGGGGGGCGTTGCTGATTAATGGTCAGCTGCATCCCAATAGGAAGTATCCCGTGTCGGGCACACGTACAGAGCATCGAAGACTGCGACATACCAATTATGAGAACACTTGTAATACTAACCTCGAGTCAACCGCGAGTAATCGGTTACATATTACTAACATAGTCTAAGCAAACATTGTCAAAATATTGAACTCCCGGCCCCGTTAGGCTGACGCCATATGAGCCTTAATAAAATATATATTTTGGATAAAAAAAAAATGAAAAATTTTAAAAATATGGGTTCAATATTTTGCGATAAAGAACAAAACTACAACTTTTCGTGGAAATCTGAGATCCACTATATCGGTTTGGCATGGAATGGCTGTATATGAATGCTCTCTCTTCAAGCGGCTTCTGATATGAGTTCTAAAAGATCCTATAGACAAGCAATAAATTTGCAATTGTTTCTGCGGAATTAATTCGCTTATCTACGCACACTGAGGCATTCATTAGCAAATACATTCAATTCTATGAGGAGTGTTTTAAAATATAAGACGTCGAAACAGGAATAGAAAATCTTAGCTCTCCTTCATCACGCTTAACCAATAACCAATGAAGATATCCAGAAGGTTCACTAGACCCATGGGCGAGTTTTGTTCTCCGACTGCCTTTGGAAGTGATTGTACGGAATTCTATAATAACGGTATCATCTTATTGGAATTATGTTACAGTTTCCTGTTGGGTATTTGTGCATTCGTTTCAAAGACATTTCAATTCGAATACTTACGTTTCCCGGTCTTAATGCAAAGATGAAAGTGTTCGCTTCGACATTCAAACTCGAAAATATTTCACCGTAAAACTTGTGGCACAATACATATTTGAAGTTTTGATTGTATTCCATAGAAATACCTCTCTTCAAAGAACACAAAAATAATCACATGAATCTTACAGACAGAAATTTTCTGTTTAGTTGAAATGTAAACCCGAGAGACCACCGGCGCAGGTTTGCTCAATTCCGGTTCATATAAAAGCCGTCCATATTTGCTCTTGGCGAAAATTGTGCGGAATGTGCGGAAGCGGCAAAACCTTGCCAGCATTAGATTGGGATGGGATATGCCCGAAGCGCCAACAGTAGAAGATTTGACTTTATTCCAGAGAGGTGATTTAGTGCTAATTTATTCGAAAGAATCGTTAGTTTAAGAGTCGTATATACATAATATACATCCTTCAGCAGAGCTTTCTGAGCGGGGGGTGGCGTTTTACAGAAAACCAAAGATTTATGTTCCTTTGATGATATATTTGTTATTGAAAACAGGTGCGCAAGACTCGTACAAATTGCTTCGTTTTCGGAATTCCGATATTCTGGATTACGACAAGTCGGTCTTCAAAATAGGCATTCATTAAACGAGCCTGTCGTAGCCTATAAAATGAATCAGCAATTTTACCTCGAAAGCATCTCCCCAATCCAACATCTAAATAAATCGATGTCGGTGAAAAAACCAAACAGAATCAACGATTTAATTTTACGCAGAGCATCCGCATCAGCATCCGAAGCTAACGAAATTCGTCACAGCCATCCTACCCCTCCCTTCCTGCCACTTACTGCACGCAAAGCGTGGACCACCCCGCTGGAACGACTAAACCAGCCAATAAGAAGATCTTCCCACATCCAAAGAGGGCACTAATCAATAGGAAATTCTGAAATTTGTATAATCCGAAACTATCATTAACCACGCACATTAACGACTACCGACTATTTGCCGCTCGAAGTCGCGGTCCTCGATGAACCACGCTGCGAGTTTCGGTGGTCAGGGAATTGAACATCTTCATTTTTTTTTAATACCATTAACGGGTTGAAGTTCCTTGCGTCGCTGTTTTATCCCGCCGATGTGTTGGTTAGTTGGTGTGCGAGTGTCTGGTACCAGACTCCAGCCGCGACGATGGTGCCTAGTAAAACAGGGTGAGCAAGAGAAGGAAAAAAGCCTATATATGACCACACAGGGAAGCTGATCTAAAAAAAACCAGAAGCTAGCGGAAGTAGAGACTACAATAAAATAATTAAATTAACTATAAAAATCAATAAAAGTATTTAATTGTTTCTTATGCTGGTAATTGGACGAGTGAGGTTGTTGGTGGTTCAGAGAGGCCGCCGATGGCTTACGTGTTGTCCGTGAGAATACGATCCGTGTTTTGTTCAGAATGCGATGTGGAAGTCTGCTACAACTACCGAATTAGAAAGTATACGAGAAACATTCTTTCTTCATGTGAATATACATGCAAATTAATTTAACCTTCTTCAATCTAGCGACGTGGATGCATTATCGCGATTTAAAATGGATTAGTCTCAAATTCTCAGATGTGAAAATTTGAGCATCCTTAAACAGCAATTCCAAATGAAATCGTCCTAAAAATGCATATTTTTAAAAACTTGTATTTTTGTTTCCAATGAAAGTGTGTATTCCGTTTGGGTTGGAGGAAATATGAGTTTTCCACAGCAATTGGGAATTTTTTGACTCAAGCGTAACTTTTGAAAAGGGCGTATCGATTTTAGTAAGAGAAATCTTTGATAATTTATATCTCAAAAACTAAGAGTCGTACCGAAACAGTGTCTTAGAAAGAGTTATAGAGTATTGATGGTTGCATATGAAAAAAATATACACTGAGAAAAAAAATTAGTACTCTTTTTTTTTATTTACAAAATAAAAATTAAATTTGCAATATCCAAAATACATATTTTTTATTTTTTTTTAAATTGGAAGTGTATTCTGGATATCAAATGCTTCAAAACTCTGAGTTAATTTTCTATAATGAAGGAATAATCTATAAGAAGTTCTCCTACTAACTTGACGGTCCCGGAACCTAATTGACATACAGTGTACTGACAACTATCATTAATCCACATAGTTCATGAAATCGCACATTTTTCTATTTTTCTGCAGTAATTCGAACAGAAGAATTCACACTTCATTCACACATACGCTTCTCTTAAAACTTAAAAATAAGGTCTATGCCTGATACTCTGAAACAAACATAAAACAAGTTGCCTGATTCCCGAATACACTTCACGGTGGAAATGAAATAAACGGCACGCCATGAAACTACATTTTACGAGTTAGTGAAGCGTCGAGTATAATAATGAGTTTTCAGGCAGAATGAGCACTTTTCAAATAAAAATCATTAATGAAAATTAACTTCTTCGTTTCAAACTAGTATTCAATGTGAATGGAAAACTTTGTTTTCTTCATGTGGTATAATAATCTCATACAAAAATTTTATCTGAAGATAATTTGATATTATAATGATAAGTTTTAGTGGGGAACTAATTTCGTTTCCAGATGTCGACACCGTACCGTTGTCAACGCGGATACATTTCATTTCGTTTCCACCGTGGAGTGTATTCGAGAATCAGGGCGAAAACCGTGATTAAACGCGTAAGGAGATATCTGGTAAGGTAGGGGCGTGAGCGGAGGGTACAAATTGAAAAACGAAAAATCTTGCGTATCGTGAAAAATAACCTATTTTAAACTATTATTGCTCAGTCATTCCCTAATGGATTTACTAGACATTTGCATCAATCGATTCAAACACAATTGAAAAATGTCATGCATTATTTACACAAAAATCCTGCGTTGTGATTGGTCGAACACAATTAATCTGTGCTCTCCTAATTCGGGACATCGAAGCTGAGTTTGACAGCCAGTTTATATGAAGCAAAGATAAACAAAACGCAAAGCAAAAAGTGGTGGATTTTAACAAGTAGTTACACAAATGTAATGAATTGATTTTGATAATGGTAACCGTTGAATGGAAGTATTATGTTCTACAGAGCTAATTAGGTTGAAATATATCTACTAGAAACATTAGAAACATATTTTATTGCTGTAGAAAATTATGCTTTTTCTGTGGCGGGAAAAATAAACACAGCTTCAAGTACAAAATTATCAATGAAAATCAAACTATTCGAATATTCTAAGTAAAAGTGTAACGAGTTTTGTACAAGTGATAAGCAAATCGTGAGCGAAAACAGTGTTCAATAATGATTTTTTTTAAATCTGCATTTTTAGTTAAATTTCATTTGGAATTGCACAAAACTTGAATGCAGTTGTTTTTCGAAATAGGGGAAGTGGGGGCATAGTGGTCACCCTAAGGAATATGCCCTTTTTCAGCGTCCACATACCGCTTCAATTTCCGTTTTTCTGTTTTTCGAAGAATATTATAGTTCAACCTTTGTTGTTCAAGATAGCAAACGGTTTTTACTATAACAATTCAAAATAGTACATTTTTCATCATTGTAAAAAAAGGTGAAAACCCGAACTTTTTTTTTGCTTGGAGATATAGTGGTCACCTAGTGGGGGCAAAGAGGTCACTCGCACATATAAAGTTAAATGGGATAGTTTTATGCATTTTTTTCGTCTAAATATGCTCAAATCATATTTAATATAGTAGGTACATGTATGAAATAAGATTGGCCTATACACCTAGAGTCTCAATTTAAATTTTCTCATGCACACAAAAACGTAGTAAGGAACACATAACGTTCCGCATAATGAGGCTTGATTTAGTTGGAGTGGCATATTTTTCCAGGGTCAAAGCCACAAAAGAAACTTCTTCAAGAGTAGAATTTAATGAGGTTTATCAGCTTTAGTAAACAGAACATCGTAAGTCGTTATTCACCTATGATCACTTTGCCCCCAAACATCAAAGTAATTTTTATCGGAATTCATCGCTGAAATTAAACAAAATATCTGTTCATCTCTTCTAGAATATGTGAACAGTCGTCCAAACTCATGTCAGATTGAAAAAAAACTAAATTTCACGAGAAATACTGTCAAAATTTCAGCCGAATCGGACTTGTAGTTTTGTTTTGACCGTGTGTGGAAGCGGGCGGGTCCGCGGATATTGGAAAAATGGAAAAAATGAAAATTCCGCCGTCGCCACGGTCAAATTGGTTGAATTGCACTACGAATTGCTGCCCCATCCACCGTATTCTCCAGATTTGGCTCCGCGCGTCTTTTTTCTGTTTCTAAATTTAAAAAAGTCACTCGCTGGGCCGAAATTTGAGTCGAATGAGGAGGTCATCGCCGCCAAGGAGGCCTACTTTGCAGACCTTGATAAAACATATTTTTCAGATGGATTAAAGAAGCTGGAGCATCACTAGGTCAAGAGAAATGTTGAGACTATGTTGAGAAATAAATCGCCACTTTTCCGAAATTTTTGTTTTTTTTTGTAGGCTGAGTATTTATCGGACTGCCCTCGTATAGTCAATAGTTATACTACCAAACAAGGAGGTTACCACTTTGCCCCCATTGACCAATTAGTCCCCACTACCCTTAATCGGCCAAATGTTTTACAAAAAAAATGTTTTGACGTAGGACTACGTCTTTCATTTCTGTACGGGGTGTAAGTTCAAAGTATCGAAAACGAGAGAGTGACGCTGGACTGCAAGGTTTTGAACGTTAATACCTCTTTACCGGCTGAATGGAGTGGTATAAAAATCACTTCATCCGAAAGCTGAAATGTCAACGAGTCATATGATTGTCACTTATTGATCCAAATAATCGTTTCAATGGCTTAAAAATTGCTTTGAAAGCAAGCTATTGAAATCATAACAATCTAGCTTATTGATGATGATTGGTGATCGCAATGTGTTCCCGAACACGGACGCAAAATCTAGGCACCTGGAGAAACCGTCATAGCGAATACATGCTCTTTTGCTCGCTTGCATTAGTGTTTGGGAAACCATAGCGGACACATACAAGGCGTGGGTACTTTTACTCGCATCAGCTTCTGTTCTGCTTTCGCATGGAATAGACATGAAAAGTTTGTTGCGTGTGAGTGCGTCCGAGCGGAAGAAATTTTCGCACCCATTTACGTATTCGACTTGGCGTTCCCGTGATGCAATCCAATAGGATCAGTTTCTGTTCTGCTTTCGCATGGAACAGTCATGAAAAATTGCCACATCACGATAAAAATTAAATTAATTTTATGCAAGGTTATGTAGACTTTATTTCGTTTTCACCGTGAAATGGCGCCCTCAGTTTCTATTCTGAGCATGGAGTGATCATGAAAAATCTCATGTTATTCTCACGAGAACAAAAATGAATCATGTATCAAACATCTACAGTTGCTTTTATAAGGCCACTCAAATTCCATCAGTTCGTTTCGGGACTACCAACAAGTTCGAAAGAGTTGAATTTTATGTTAATTGCAATTCCATACTTATACACTCTAACACACTAACAAGAAAAACTTTCAGCAATCTTTCAAAATATTCATTCATTCATTCATTATGAATTGATTCAGAAGCAATTTCAAATAAATGATTACCGAGCCAACGGTAGTCCTACGTCTACATTGCGATTATATCACAGCTATAACCCACTTCTTGTTTTTTACTGAAATCAAAAGAGACCAAAATATGAACAGGTTTGTAATATACGAAGCCTAGAAGTTCAACGGCGATTCAATAACTGCCTATTACATAGCTACATACAAAGTTGTTGTATACAGACTCGACTATATATGATTCGATCATATACAATTTTAAACTCGATTATATGCAGTTAATTTTTTTATTAATATTTCAAATATTATTATTTTAAGTTAACATGTATGCGATGCGATTGGTCACGAAGTACAATGTAGGCAATGTAGGTCGAGTGTTGAAATATTCCGAGAGTTCAGAACGTCGGGTGTTAGAATATTCCAAAAGCTACAAAGCATGCGATGTGATAGTCCACGAAATATATTATAGATTCGTTTTATTGTAGATAGGGTTTTAAGTGACCTTCTTAGGTTTCTCATGCATAACATCCGTCGTTGGATCAAAATATGTGAAAAATAGAAAGTTCTCGAACCAATAAGGCACGATATGTATTCTAGATCCTTCTTATTGTAGAGGGTTTTCTTGGTGACCTTCTCAGGTTTCTCAAAGATAACCTCCGTTGTCGGGTGTCGAGATAATCTGTAATCATATATAATCGTATTATATTCTTTGTTATAATATTCAAGCGGCTATAAAGTATAGAATTGTACGTCCGGTAGTGTATCATTATTAAATACCTTCGATTTTTGAGATTTCGTTTCGTCGAGCAGTTTAGAGTTAGCGTTTACGGAATCATACCACTTACCGCAGTGAATCCTGATTTTAAACCTATCCCACTAACAAATATTCCTTCCATGGTAAACGCTAGGGTACCACGCTATAGAGGCGACCCATCTGGCCTTCAGGCGGCGAATATCGTACTAACATTCCTTCCCTTCCCCTGGTGACTGTAAGGACGTGGCCGGCGTCGTTATTTTTTTATATCCCTTTTGTTTATTTTAGGCTCATTAACACTTTAGCTGTAACAGAGCCGAATTTGAATCGTGTACATGTCACATGTTTATCAGATCTATAATTAGCACATTACACAGTTGCGATTTTTGCGGCGTTAGAATATTCCCTTTTATACCATTGCATATGGTACACATTTACACAGTAGCCATTTAGGCGTAAGAGTTTTCCTTCTGTTCTTTCATTATCCAGTTGGACCGGACAGCGGAGACAGTTGATTGATCATTATTGAGTTATTCATAGAACAGCAGCCTGATGATTGTTGCGTGGACGTAGTTATTCTGTAACAATACAAAGATGGTCAATGAGGGCCCTATGTTTTGAACTCACGATCGATCGCTTACTAAGCGAACGCGCAACAAATGTGGCTACGGAGACCCCCTGGCGTCGTTATTGATCATATAAAGCTCGAATCACCGAAAATTGCACAACGAGAATGATTTGCTAGTCCCAAGCGTCATTCTGTGTGTTCTTGGTGCAATTTGGTTGGTTCATGTCAATCACGGAGAGCAACTACGAATTGTGCAGACTACCCAAACTTAAGCTAAAGCTCAATATTTCAAATATGACTTGCAAGCGAATATGAAATATTTTAACGTTAAAGTGAAAGTTAATTAGCTACTACGAGTACAGAGAAGTAAAAATCGTGATTTTGGTAGACTTTTGTTGAAGATTCACCAGGAATGGTTAAAAATTATATTGCAGCGAAATTAGAAAAGATAGAAGTAGGGTGTCAAAGAACAAATTGTAGAGGGGTTACAGAGTTTTATTTTGGTTGATAGAAAGATTAAAGTTTATTATGTATTTTTTTGGATAAAATTGAAAGTAAAACCTTAAAAACCACAAACTTTGAAATTTTTCACTTCTAAAATATTACTTAAATCCACTAATTTGGAAGTTTCACAACTGTATCCTGTATAAAATTTTCTTATCTTTCAAACGGAAGCAATAAAATTTTCCTTCGTAGCGTAATTTTTCAATTAGAGTTTAAGGCACACAGAACCCGAAACAGAGAAAAAGTTCGATATATCTATCATTGTTGGAATTCGAACATATGCGTAGAAGGATTTTTGTCAACAAATATGATCATCTATCACCTCCTGAAAGAATCCGGATTTTTTATATGAGAAAGGTATTTTATTTTTATGGTATGAACAAAAATTAAATTCTTCTTTTATATTCAAGAAACAAAAAATATATGTATGTATACAAAACAAATAATAAAAATAATGTACAGTGAGAAGAAATCGGAGACTGTATATAATCGAGTTCGCGCCGTATTTCAAAAGTTACATTATTAAAACTTTACATAATTGTGTGGTTTTTTTTTATTCTTTATTTTTGAGACTTTCAGCCTCCTGGGCTGGTTCGTCTCAGAGAATAGCTTTGAGAAATTTTATGTAGAATATGTATAACTTGTGAGAGTATGTAATATGAACAAGATTTATTTCTTTTTATGTAAACTTCAGATAAGTATTTACTAAACAATGTGTTTTAATGTGTTGTTTTCATATAAAAAATATATGCTATAATTCGTAGAATATCTTTCGAAACAGTCCCCAAAAGGCAGTTCATGTGTCCGCATTCATCAAAAAAATATTTATTTTGGCATCTTCTCCTTTTTTCATTTTGTTTGAACATAAAGTACAGTGTTCTTTGCCGCAGTACTTGGAGTTTTCCATCAAGCCTTTCCTCAAGCAAGGGTGACAACTTTTGTTTATACTGAGTACTGTTATGTATTATTCATAGGAGCACCGTTTGGATTCGTGAACAGATTCACAAGACATTAAAATTCTGGCAGAATAAGTGTAAAGTGGTATATTGTTGCATAAAATACAAGATTAGTATACTTTCTTGCAGTGGTGGCTGAGAGCATACAAACGACCGCAAATGGTTAATTTAGCGAAATTTCAGTCTCTGAAACAATTTTTATTATTAACTGTATATTTTTCGTGAAATTGAATAAAAAAATCAACTTTTACTTAGGCTGTCCGTCTTTACCAGCCTTCCCCTAAATATGGAAGGTGAACAGCTAGTTTCTCCATTAGTATTTCACTTCAAACCCGAAACTAATTCCTCTGCGTGAAATTCAGACCTTTTTTTGATATGCTTCGGATTGTCCGATTCGGGTCAAATATGCACCGCTATAATGTGAAATTTATTGCCATTATGCAGGGTCTTTCAGATTAAACGCTTACGCAAAAAATCAAATAGCTTCTTATAAAAAATTATTTTCGTTCCGTCGATGGTAACACTGCATTGACCACTTCGGAACGATAATATTCGGCTACTCGTTCAGTCTTATCGAATGGTTTTCAGTGTCAAAATGTAAAATTTACAAGAATGATATTTTTAGTGAAATCGTATTACTCGAGCAACCGAAGCCTTCATGAAACTTTGTCCTCTTATGGTAAGAACTTCAACATTTCTCGTCGTCGATTACTTCCTCTGGGGGTACGTGAAGGACCGTTGATATGTTAATAAGCCACAAAATTTGGAGGAACTTAAAGTAGAAATAACTCGGATTTTCAACAGCATCGAAGTCGTAATGTTAGAGTTGTGCATGAAGAATTTTGTTCACCGTTTAAAACTCGTTATCGAAGAAGGGGAGGTCACATCGAAAATGTCCTAAAATAAGCTTTATTTTCGTTTTCTTTTTAATAAAAATCGGTTCACTTTTGTAGAAGTTATTTTTTTTTGTTGCGTGAGCGTTTAATCTGAAAGAGCCTGTAAATGAAATTTCATAATGCCTCTCTCATAGAAGCCTTGGTCCTTATCGGCGAACGACTCTAGCAATAGATTTTTACAATCTTCTCTTGACCCTAATTTTGAGGTTTTGCAATGCGAGCGATAATCGCTTGATGCCAGGATCGGACTATATGATGGACGCATTGAAGCATCCAAATCAAGCTGCAGGAGTTGTGTGGCCTTGCGTTGTTCTGATGGAACATGACACCTTCTCTGTTGGCTAATTCTGGACGATTCTTGTCAATCGCTAGCTTCAAACGGTCCATTTGTTAACAGTATAGATCTGAATTTAATGTATTGCATTAGAAATAAAAAATTACAAATAAATTAAAAAATTAAAAAATTGGAGAAATACAACAACAAAAAAGATTTGTATTTTACTGTCATAATATCGAAACCATAAACACCCTTCAAAATTTCAACGGTCTAGCTTGCATTTTCGCCTTTATAAAACAAAAAAAAAGTGTAAAATGTACCGAATTTTCTCTTTGTTGACTTCCATTGTCAACACACACAACTGAATGGAACAAACAAAAAACAACAAAAGTTTTTTTTTAGTTTGAAATGTCACCTTCAAAACGAGCGTAAACGCGAGATATTGATTACTAAAGCCGCTGCCGAGAAAATAATGGATTACTTTTACCCCAACCTAATACAATGTATATGAGCGGAATCATCGAGAGAAGGACACATAAGAGTGCTATTTTTGTGATTTAATTATGACGTTTTGTTGAAAAAAAAAAACCAACACAGCAAAAACTGTATTGAGTTCCAAAAACGATTAAATTAATTACTTTCAAGTCACATTTGTCAAGAACAGGATGATCCAATGGGTAACGTGAGGGAAAGTCAGCGTTTCTCAAGCGCTCAAGTCTATACGGATTTTGGTATACCTCGATAAACATTTTTCAAAGCGTCAAAGTGATTTTGAACCCTTAATACTCGCTCATACGGTCTGACAGAGCGAGAATTAATGAGGTGGCTGAATTAAATGACTATTAAAGCTGAATGAAGTTAAAGAAAAAATATTTTTTGGAGTTTTTTCATTGAATTATATCTTTTCTCTGTATAAATACCAATAACACCTAATGCACAATAGAAATATTACAGAGACGCGCGCAGTTTTTGAATACACGAGTTACGATTTTTCGCGCGAGTACAGGAGAGTTATCTGCTGAAATACGCAGGTGCTTGTTAACTGAAATCTAGAAGTCCTAATTATAATAAAAAGAAGTTTGGATCTAGTGATGGTTATTTCAATTGAAATTGTCTAAAAAAATAAATAACCATTCCTTCTGAAGTTTCAACTTTATCAACACGATCGGGTACCGTCCGATGCCAACGAGAAACCTCACGGCTCGGTAACTCGCGTAACTGCCCGTAATAACTGCGACTGCCCCAGAGTCATACGGAGCTTTGGCGGTCACCTCCCGGCACGCGTTGTTTGCTTTATTTCATCCCTGCCACAACAAGACCATATCCATAAAATGAACAACCAAAAGTCAGACCAGCAATCGGTTGTGGGGCACAGAGGGCGGACAGGAATACAACAAAAAAACAAGAGCATCTCAACGAGCAGAACTGAAACAACGGCCGCGCGACACGATGCAGTGGTTATAGCAGTATAGCAGTAGGTATAGATGAGGACCACCAACGAAGTCGCTTGAAATTGAAATTAAATTTGTCATGTTTGGAACGGTTAGATATTAATATTACTGCTTTAGCGAGCCTATGGCAGTGTGGCTGTCGTACTGGGGGGAGGGAAGGGAGTGGGGGTTGGGGCTCTCCGCGCTGAGGAGGCTGAGTGGTGCCGACCGACGGGTAGATGAGGAAGTGTAGTAAATCCAAGAACGACCTCCGCGAAGGAAATGATGAATGGAAAGAGAGACAAATCAGAAACGAAACAAAATCAAGCGTGGACGAAGATCTGACGGAAGGGGGATTTAAACTGGAGAACCGAAGCGTTGATGCCAGAGGGGGTCTCTCAAATGGAGATAAGCAAAAGTGAAAAGAAAAAGAAAACTATATACATAATAATAATTTCTTCTTTTATGCCACAATAATGTGTTCAGGGAATGAATAAAAGTCGAAGCGTGGTCAGAATAAACAACGGTCTCCTTGTGGAACCTGGCCATCTCGAAGCTTAGGCCGACCAACACACAAAAATAAATGAATCATTGATAGTGTTCATTTCCGTTCCACTATTAATATTGTCTCCAGAGGAGATAACCGAGGGAGCGTTTTCCTGTGGGTTTGGCAAGCTTTTCCGAGTTCAGATATGGTTGTGATTGAACGATGCAGAATGGATCGTGTCAATCTGTTTTCTTCTCTGTAAATCGATCACGGTGAATGGATACAAGTTTATCGTTTCCATGAAATAGTTTTAGTGTAATTGTTCAAATCTTTCTACTGTTGAAATAAATTACCATATTGCTCAATTTGGCACATCTCATATTCGGAGTGTATCCACGGACAACACCGACAACAACGAATTTCGAAGATTCCGGAGGAAGGAAACGAGCAACTTTGTGGGGATAATAAAATGACATGAACGGTAGCCATGTAGACTATAAATTGATGTTTTTTGACTCGTGTTGACTCATAAGACCGTCTAATGACTTTTCGGATGAAAACATGGATTGGGGAAGGCTATTTTTCCTGGAGCCCATGATGCTTCCCCCGTCTAAGTCGGTCGTTATCGGTTAATGCTCACAGCTGAGCGATTATACCCAATCCATTAAAGTTCTCTCTGGTCTATATAGCTTAGCTTTCTACATTTTCTTGTTCGCCAGGGGAACGAAGCAAAAGAAACGACAAAAAAGCAGCCCACCAGCACCGCGAATGCGCTGCAGTTAACTGACAGCGAACTTTTAAGGAAAATTTGCCTCCGATCGATATTTGGAATTGCTCTATTAATATTTAAGTATCAACGAGTGGGACCACCCAGCGAGTTTCGTTTCAAAATTAAACCCGTACACAGCCAACCGACGCTGTAATTTAGTCCGAGCGCTCTGTCTGGTCTGCTTCTTGTTCCGCTCAGTCAGTCTCTGAAGAAGTCGGCGATCTTGTTCGTGGTCGACCTATTCGTCGCGTGCTGCAAAATTATAACCATTTTTTTCTTTGCTTTTCTGTTCAGCTGCCGTTGCGGAGTTTGAAATCTCGATCCACCCTTGATCGCACGATGGAGTAATCAAAAACGAACGAATGTTTCGATTTGAACGTGGAAAACATAGACAGGGGTTGGACTCACGTCTGACAAGACAAGACTGCCTACATTAAACAACTGTTTGAGTAGTAAGGAAATAACAACAATGACATTCACTTGAAACAACACATGACGGAACTCTGAGTTTCATTGTAGTACCGAATTTGTTTATTGTTGTATATTTAGGGGCCATCTGAATATTTCATTAGAAGCTTGACCATAACCATAATCAGAACGTTTTGTCATTCGAGGGCATCATGTCTTGTTTTGTTTTGATTACCAGTGTGTCTTGCCGAAAAATCACCGCATATGAGGGTTATCAAGGGTTATTAAGACAGAATTTCAACGATCAATTTATTTGATTTGTTTGAGGTTATAGCCAATCCAAACGGTAGTGTCTTAGTCGACGTGTGTAAGCTCATGGATTATAATGAATTATAATCGATTGATGTGTATAAGCTAGTCTGAACATTATAGTTTCAAGATGGGCCAATTCTCATAAACGTTATTGACGCTCGATGCATTTCCAAATGATTGCTGTTTTTTTGGAAAAACTGACAATGGGCTAAAAAGCTCCCCGAGACAAAAAAAAAATCAGTTTGAATTTGGCAAAATGAAAGTTTTGGACGAGCGGTCAATATCGCACGGGCAGGACATCAGTCCGAATTGAAAAATAATAGGAGAATAGGAGTAAAAACTTTTTAGAACAAAGTTTTTTTTTTCAACTGATAGGATCATTAGCAGTGATGTCGAGTGAAGCTTTCGCACCCGGGGCGGAAGTGTCAATTTGCACTCCCTATCACCCCGCCAGAAAAATAATAAATAATATTTATCCAATTTCTTCATATAAATTTGATTCATTCCACTCCCCTAAAATCGTGCACCCGGGGGCGGTAAGCCCCCATCCGCATACCCCAGTCGACGCCACTGATCATTAGTAACCAACATACTGCTTTAACTCTCAACGTAGTCCTCGTCAAGTTTCGTAATTGTGGTCACTTTGTTGACGTAGTACTACTAAAATGTTCCAATCTTTTATTACTCTTTTATTACCCCAAATATTATTATAATTTGAAAATAAATTCTTCATTGGAAAATTCCTTCTGCACATGAGATCCGAATATCAGATGACTATCTTCGTTGGATTATTCGAAATGAAGAGCCATCGAACCGAATTCTAACGTTATCCATTGGTTTTGTAGTTTCGTGGATCTCAAATGTGGGAAAAATTTAATCTGAATCTTTGCCCTATTGATCACGATTTCCCAGTTAGAGTGATATCCATCCATAATATACGACGTTGGAGCTTCCATACTTATTTTTTTCATTTTTCTCGGACTCGTACGGAGTCTCGATAGTTACTACGATCGCACGGATATTATGCGAACAGCCGTGGGTTCAATCCAAGGAATCTCCATTATTTTATCCTCAAATAGGCTTTCCTATACAATCAACAACTGGTTAGGGAGGTATCGAGATACAGAAAATTGTTTCATATTCATACCCTTAAAGTCAGGAAACACCTTTCTCACATGAACAATTTGTTTTCTAAAATCTCTCAGGAGATGATAGACGGTTACAATTCACGAAAAAAAAAATCCTTCTACGCATATGTTCGAAATTCAACGATGACAGAGTCATAGAACTTTTTTTTGTTTTTCGGACTCTGTTGCCTCAAACTTGCTCTACATTGAAAAGTACGCTACGCAAGCCGACTCTGTTGCTTTCATTTCAAGGATGAAAAATTTTAGGACAGGATATAGTGGTGGAACATCTAAATTAGTGAATTTAAATAACTTTTTGGAATTGGAAAATTTTGAAGTTAGTAGTTTTTTTTAATGTTTTAATTAAATTTTAATCTTAAAAATTCATACTAAACTTGATTGTTTCTATCATTCAATTTAAGAGTCTCTTATCACTCTACAATTTGTTCTTTGACGCCCAACTTCTATCTCTCTTAATTTCTCTTCAATATCGATATAAACAATTCCTGATGAAAATCCAATCAAAATCTTCAAAAATCGCTATTATTACCCACTGTACTTATAGAAGCCATTTAAATTTCACTATGACATTGAAAGGTTACATTTTTTTTCTTTAAATAAGTCATATTTGAATTATGAAAAAAAACTTTTTTTTTAAATTGTATATAATTTGGACTCGATTATATATAATCGAATATAATCGAATCATATATAATCGAGTCTGTATATAATGACCATTGTGCTCCCGTGGCCATAACTAACATGCCGGGTGTTCGAGTTCGATTCCCGTTCTGGTCGGGGGAATTTTTCTTCAAAGAAATTTCCTCCGACTTGCACTTGAGAGCTTGAGAGCACTCAGAATGCATTCGAGGCGTGTTATTTGGCATAGAAATCTCAACTAAGTACTAATAAAAAAATGACGCAAGTAATACTACGTTGAAACGGCGAAGTGCAATTGAAAAAGAAGAAGAAGATATAATGACCTGCATAAGAAACTAGGTTAACAAAGAAAATATTGATTAAGTATGTTATTCAAACTAAATTGTTACGATCACGCAGGAACTGTTCAATCACAAAGAAACGTTCAAACAGTTTCACAGGAACATTTTCAGTTATTTATATTCCGGAGACTTCAGGTTTGATTTAACGTTTGACGGTGTAATTTTCGACACAATCATCTGAACCTTCCTGAACATTCTCCAACTCGATAGGACTACTATCTTCGGCGTTTTTCTCAGCTTTTTCAGCACTTTCCAATGTATCGGTATCTGGCATCAGATCACAGCAAATCACATTTTGGCCCTTTTCGCATTAATCATTAAAGGACGTTGAGCAATCGAACGGTACTGTCGACATCAGCAGGCTCACGACGAATTAATTATGCCAGTGGAATATCACCATCATCAGTGAAGTAAAATTCGGCTTTCCTGAAGGAATTTAACCTATGATTAAACCTTATTGATCTTAGAGGGTGAAAGTATTTCAATTGCATCCAATACCGGTATATCTGGAGCGTCCTAGAGTGCATTTAAATACAGTAAGAATACTGAATAACATGAAGGTTAAAAAGGACAAACATCCCCCATTTCTTGCCATCTTCGTTTAACTAATCGAACTAATGAATCGAAAATGGCGATTGTACTGATTCAGGTTCTTGATTATGTCGAAGTCCAGCTGCTGAGCTACGGAAGTAAATATTTGATTCTCGTGGTTTTCCATACTTGAAAAGAAATTGCTTGATGACATGAACACTTCGTCTTCACTTTCAAGGGCAATTGAAATGGCAGTTAATAACGCACAAAAACATGTACGCGAAAATCAACGCGTTATGCTTCCTTTACAATGCAGGCTTTTAATCGCTTGCGATATAGTTACTCGCGATATTTTTCAGTGCAGCTCTTTACAATGGTGCGCGATATCGCCCGATAATATGTCATAATCTGTTTGTCCATCTTGCATCTCTCTAATCAAACTGCCATTATTTGTTATGGACAAGGTCTTACTAGATTGGTGGAACAAAATCATATCGCTAGAAGTGTGCATGCAAGTATGAAATTCCAGATAATTAATAATTGAAAAACTAATTCAATCGAATATTAACAAAAATATGTATAAATTATTATGATATGCAGCAACACGCTTGCAATGGGTGATCGACTCAGCTCTTACTTGATGAAGCGTTTCAAATGTATAGAGCTGAACATTTATTTGCATATATCGTTCCTCCCATCTAGCATATATTGTTCCACCTGTCTAAAGTATGTAGTATCTCCTGTCGAAGCAACGCGATTTTCGCAATCAAAGCTTGGAGAGTTCTATCTTTTTTCGCACTGTCATGGGTAATTTCACGTTTTGCTCTGATTGGTTGACGAATAAAAATCGTTATTGAAGAAAAAAAATCGCACTCATTGTGAAAGATTGTAAATCCGGCATTAGGGAGGTGAAAATCCATGGAAAAATGAATCAAAACCCATCGAGTAAGGCAGGCATCAAGTTAGGAAAAACTATGAAAACAAATATAATGAAAACTATGAAAACAAATACAATCAATAATTATCAAAACAAAAGCCATTTTTTTGAAAATCTAATATTAGATTGGTTCATTGCCTTTAATTTGATATGTCGTACATCGAAATCGGTGTAATAGTTCAAATGTTATGAATTTTTGAAAAAAGACATTTTTAGAAAAAAGGGGAAAGGGGGATTTTTGGAATATAAATGTTCACCCTAATAAAAAAAATAAAAAAAATACGGGTCATATGTTTTGCAATAAACAACAAAATTATCACATTTCACGAAAATCTGAGAACCTCTATATCGATTTGGCATGGAATGGTTGAATAAGTAGAAGCAGAAGCAAGCAGTAGTAGTAAAGCAGCAGCAACATCAGCAACATCAACGGTATCAACGACAGCTGCACTAAAAGGATTGTGGACTTCCGAGTTCAAGTTCAGTAAAGAAGTTCACCATTCGACCATTGCCTCCAGTTTTGTTTAATTGAAGTGTAGAATAATGATGGTGGTGGAACAAAGATATTATCGCATGTGATAATGTGTATGTCAACTGTAAGAAATCGTGACGTTATTGCTATAACGTCACGAAAAAGACTAACTATGCTCATTATTCTCGTGCTCATCGTATTATTGTCGCGAGGGAAAGAATGAATTATAAATCAACCATATTCAGTGGATTCTACAGAACCAAGCTAGCCATCGGTTCCTCTCAGGGCCACCAAAACTTTCTACTAAATAATTATTCCAAAATTCTAGATACCTTCTAAAATAATATGCGAATGATAAGCAAACGAATTGATTAAAATAATTTCGTAGTCCTACGTCAACGAAGCTGTCGTGTCCCGGATACAACTCTCTACTTTTTTTTTAAATTTGTAATCATCTTTAATGCTTCAAAATTAATTTATAGAGATTAACAATACAAATAGTAAAAGGTGTTTCCGATCGCAAAGTTGACGTAGGTTTACGTTACGGTTTTTGTTGCATGTTGATTTTGAGTATCTTTGAACAAGATACGTCGCATTCGACCCCATGTTAGAGAAACCCCTAGTGGTCTACAGAATAATATTGAAAATTATAAGCTCCAATTTGAAATTTGTTTCAACGTTTTTTGAAGATATTATAATTATATATTGCAATAGACTACTAGGGAGTTCGGAATCGATTGAGGTTCTGAAAATTACAATCTTGTATTTTAAAAATTGTCGAACTTGTTATGTTACCCAGTTAATGATGTGTTTAGTCCCAGGTTTGCCATTCTACAGTACGGATCGTTTGATATCCAAAAAAATGTAAGACTAGTCAAATGTTATTCCGAAATTTGTCGTGACTACGACTCTGTTTTGTTTCGCATCCATGCCGCATAGTTTTTAGATTTGGTGATGTGAAATGACCGGCGGAATCATGTTGTTATAGAACGCTTTCAAATATGAATAGTTGGTGTTACCGGGCGCAGATAGTGGTAGCAAAATCACTCTACCCATGTATACTATGAAATTCTTATTCAACATCATCCGTTCGCACAGGAGTTCATCCACGTTTTACATCAGATACAAAATTCAGATGGAATATAGAACCCACACAAAACGGACGCACTGTCATCTCACTCGTTGTCAATCTTTTTCAGCCCCCACGGATCTTTATGTTTTACGACCAATGGTCAGTACTTGCAGATTTTGCAAGCGTGAGTCTCCTTAAGATTTTGGTTTAGTGGAATAAGTGAGGAGAGGCTCCAAAATCCGAATATATAGCGCTACGTAATTTTTGTACCCCGATTAATGCGCTCTATGTTTTCGTTCTGTAGATAACACATTCTTTATATGCAGAGATGCCAACCTTCCTGATTTTTCAGGATTTCCCAGACTTTTTGGCACGCTCCCTGATATCCTGACAAACACTCAATTTTCCCTGATTTTTATGATATGATTCTGATTTTTCCTGATTTTTTACTTTTTGCTTTATCAGGAAAAAAAATCCATATAAATGTACTGGGAGTTTTGCTGGTTATGTATGAGAACTGTCATAATAGTCTACATTAAAAAGCTTTCCGGTCCGCGCTTTTAAAATGCTAATTCTTCCATTCGATTATACTTTATCTGTTCGCATTTTCGAAGGTACAGTGTCGACATTGAATTTTGAAGTTGACGTGAAAGAAATCTATATATTAGGCTGTCAAAAAAGTCCTGCGGTATTTCCGCGAGGTGTCGTTGTAAGCGCGTAGTTCTAGTTGTATTCATTGTATCGAGTCATACTATAGCTTGTTGGAAAGGTATTTTTGCGCGCTATAATATAGTCCTTGACAGTGTTTTGTTTGGTTAAGTTGTTCGTGAGTTATAGTGTCGCAAATATGGAGCAAAATAAAGAGAAAATCCGACATATTTTACAGTACTACTATGACAAAGGCAAAAATGCATCTCAAGCTGCCAATAAAATTTGTGCAGTTTATGGACCCGATACAGTTTCCATTTCCACCGCACAACGATGGTTTCAACGTTTTCATTCTGGTGTAGAGATCGTCGAAGATGCGCCACGCTCCGGAAGGCGAAAATTGCGAAATTTGCGAAAATTGCGACAAAATCGCTGAATTAGCCGAGAATGACCGGCACAGTAGCAGCCGTAGCATCGGCCAAGAGCTGGGGATAAGTCATCAAACCGTTATTAACCATTTGAAGAAGCTTGGATTCACAAAGAAGCTCGATGTATGGGTGCCACACACGTTGACGCAAAAAAACATCTTTGACCGTATCGACGCATGTGAATCGCTGCTGAATCGCAACAAAATCGACCCGTTTCTGAAGCGGATGGTGACTGGCGATGAAAAGTGGGTCACTTACGACAACGTGAAGCGCAAACGGTCGTGGTCGAAGCCCGCTGAAGCGGCTCAGACGGTGGCCCAGCCCTCATTAACGGCCAGGAAGGTTCTGCTGTGTGTTTGGTGGGATTGTCAAGGAATAATCTATTATGAGCTGCTTCCCTATGGTCAAACGCTCAATTCGGACCTGTACTGCCAACAACTGGACCGCTTGAAGGTAGCACTCATGAAGAAGAGGCCATCTTTGATAAACAGAGGCCGCATTGTCTTCCATCAGGACAACGCCAGGCCACACACTTCTTTGGTGACGCGCCAGAAGCTCCGGGAGCTCGGATGGGAGGTTCTTTTGCATCCGCCGTATAGTCCGGATCTTGCATCAAGTGACTACCACCTGTTTTTGTCCATAGCGAACGAGCTAGGTAGTTAGAAGTTAGCCACAAAAGAGGCCTGTGAAAATTGGCTATCCGAGTTTTTTGCCAATAAGGAAGCGAGCTTCTATAACAGGGGTATTATGAAGTTGGCATCTCGTTGGGAACAAGTCATCGAACAAAACGGCGCTTATTTGACTTAAAACAGATGATTGTAACTAATTTTATGAACAAATGAAAATTCAAAAAAAATACCGCAGGACTTTTTTGACAGCCTAATATATATAAATCTCGTGTCACGGTGTTTGTTACCGAACTCCTCCAAAACGGCTCGACCGATTTTGATGAAATTATACTCAAAATACTTGGTAGGTATGAGAATAGGTTGTAAACTATATATGATACCGGTAGGATACCGATAACTATACATTTAATACCGAATAGGGTGGCTCTATGCAGAAAAAAAGATCTGGATATTTTTTTCAAAAATTTAACTTCATACCATACATATAATCTTAAATTTTGACCCCAATTCCCTATTTTTAATGGCGACGAAACAAACAGAGGACTCGAAGGATTTTTATGTTTATCATATGGTGATTTGACATGGTCAAGAAACGCCAATTCAAGATATCGTAAGCTGTGCCAACAATTTATGGTCGACATATACGCGAAGGTAGAGATTGAACGACTACAATTCTTACTACACAATCAACAAAAGCGGTGCGAGGAATAATACATTCACTTGCGAGACACTATCATGAGCAACGCCGACACAGCTTTAGTTATAGCCAGGCCAAAGCGCAATGCATTGTCATGACATTGCGCGTGTGTTCAAACACAAAATGAAGTTCGATCGTATTCGTCCCCACATATTGTTGGTTGTATTCTGTTGAATGGAAAAAGCGCAATTTTGCATTCTGTTCAAGCTCAAGTCCAATCGAGTTGAGCAAATGTGACAACCTTGCCACGCAATTCGCCGTAAACAACATTGGTCTCCATGTTCCATTTCTATGAAGCAAAAATAGTAATGGGTTTTCGGGTGGAATAAACACGCAAAATTTAGCATTCAAACACATCCAAAACAAATTTAGCATCCAAACGAAATCGAATAATAATTTTCATTCAAATTTCAACAATTTAGAATTATTTCCGGAATTAGAGAGATAGAGAGTAAACTGAACCACAAATACGGATGACTTATTTTGACCATTGTTTCGCGACAAGGCGAACGAATTTAAGATTGTAAAAGTCGATTTCGATCGAATTGTAAAATCCGATCACTCATATGCATATATGAATATTGAGTTCTACAAAGCGGTGACGAGTAATAAAAACATCCATGAATAAAGGAAGCAATATGGCTGTGTTTCAAACTTAGATTACCGATGTGAATACTCCTCGATTGAATGACAACGATAAAATAACGTGATTCCAAACAGGCCGATTAATCAGCTCCATTGAAGTTAGCTGGCGTATCGCTGTTTTCCAATTTATGAACGAGACCAAGCTGTTATAAACTAAGCCATGTTGAAAATCACATGCACGTATTTTCTAACAAGGAGACAGCAATAAATATTGATTTTTTATATTTCATTTTTTCTACTTTACGACAAACTTATATTACTTTTTTCAGTTGACGTTCAACTTTTAAGAGATCAAACATGTCAGTTACGTTAATGAAATACACCAAGAAACATCATATAACCTTTCGTTCAAATCATTTAATTCGTTTTTTTATCGGTCACGTTCGATTTATTTTAAAGATCGTTAAAATATTCAAACACACTTACAATACATTAGTGTGTTTTATTCAACACCCAAAATATTCACTAGAAATAATTTATTTGGAAGAACAACGTTTGCCTGGTCAGCTAGTATAATCTATAAGAATCATATACCCGAAGGTTCTCGCAATTCAATCTCAATAAAACGAAGATTAGAAACAGATTTGGAACGGAAACGATGAAAGGAATATTAGCGAACAAAAATTATGTACAGTTAAAGAAAAACGATACAGGTTACATTACATTTTCGCAGCAAATAACATCCAAGTATAACAATCGATATACAAGAATTTTAGAAGTAAGAACGTGTAAGCATCTTTTTTATATGTAATTATTATTGAAAAATATTTTAAAAAATGTTTTATTCCTTGAAGAATGTATATCAAATTGTTTGTAAAGCAAGCAGTTGCAAGAATGATCCGTGAGACACGACAAATGAATTAGCAGGTTCACTATATATGTTCAAAATCTCCGTTCATGTCTTCTTCTTCAATGGCACTAACGTTCCTAGAGGAACTTCGCCGTCTCAACGTAGTATTACTTGCGTCATTTTTTATTAGTACTTAGTTGAGATTTCTATGCCAAATAACACGCCTTGAATGCATTCTGAGTGACAAGCTCTAGAATACGCGTGATCACAGTGCAAGTCGGAGGAAATTTCTTTGACGAAAAATTCCCCCGACCAGAACGGGAATCGAACCCGAACACCCGGCATGTTAGTTATGACGCTAACCACTCGGCCACGGGAGCACATCTCCGTTCATGTGCATCAGTTGAAACATGGTAACATGGTAATTAGCTTCCATAATTAGATAATATTTAGAATTGTTAGGCTACCTGAATGATTTCAGAACTTCCTGAATTGATTGCAAAACAACAATGTGCTTATAAAATTCAAAAAATAATACTTTTGTTTTCTCAAAAATGGGTACGAACTTTCCGGACAACCCAATACGAGCTATCCTGATTTTCCCTGATTTTTTTTTCATTCTCCCTGATTTTTCGAATACGAATAGTTGGCAACCCTGTTTATATGTAATCAGCGTCTTGACGGCAGAAGTACCATCTGCAGTTTCTTGTTTGGCATTATGAATGGCTGCCAATTCTTCTATGTACTATCTTTTTTTGTTTTATATTTTGACATTCACATTTATGTTTTATGCAAGTGAGCAGGTAAAAGTAGTGGACAAGATAAAAAAATTATAGGAGGTTGTGTTCAAGACACGACCGCATTGTTGACGTAGAACTACGCTGTGGTTTAATTCAAGTCGCTTGTTTATAACTGCGGATATTATTTTATAATGCTACGAAAATTTTGAAATAACCATTCTACCAGTTTGGTCGCCCTGAAATGTATTTTTATTGTAGAATCATTTGACGATAATTGTTTGATGATTCATTCTTGTGCTCGCAGAACAATACATGCTCGAGATAAGCGCAGCTGTCATCCTTAGTGGAGAAAGTTTTGCTACTGGCGAGCGAAACCAAATCACATACAAAAATCCAGAACGACATTTCTTGGTGTCTAAATAAACGAAATAAACTCAATCTGTTAATCTCAACAACCTCGAAAAGAGTAGCACTGCTTCATTATGATCAAGATTAGCGCAAATGCAATCCCAGTTGAAAACAGTTTTGCGACTGGCACGCGAGCCCAAATAAATTAATAACTTAATATAACTTATTGAATAACTTGGTATTCCCCATATAATTTTTTGGCGCACAACTTTAATACCTGCTTCACCATAGCGTCAGTTTAATGCATTTATGATAGAAAACAAACAATGTTAACTGCTTGGAAAAAGGCTGAATATTTGCCTCAGCAGAGATTCATTACTAATACTCTAGCGTAAATATTTCCCTCCAGTTATCTCTCCTCTTTGTTTATTTATCATTATGACTGCATAATTTGCAACACCAAACAATCGTCAATCATAGCATAAAAAAATTAGGCGATTGTTGCATCGTTACAGAGCTAATGCACACGGGAGTAGATACAAATGGGGTTTCAGCGTAGCGAAGATGCACCATTTTTACGTACGGGTTATGAAGCACGCACGTACACACACAAATATCCATATATCGATGGCTTGAAGCAACTAAATATACAAACACTTATCTCCGTTTTGCGCTCTTCTCAGCATAAGCTCTTTCTGTTAATATTGCCAGTCTAGATTAGTTTAGCTGTCATCCTTTGTGGAGAGTTTTCCTATCGTCATGCGAAACCAAATCAGTGACAAAATTCAAGAACATTAATTTTCTTGGTGAGCTGATGATAGCCTAGCATGATGATTCCCCACACAATTGTGTAGCTCAGAACCTTAATACAATGGCGTCAGTTTGATGCAATGATTGCAAAGCCAGGGACATCACCAAGTGAGTAATTTGGTCGCGTCCACAGCTCAATCCGAAACGAAGACATGTGATGACGCAAAACAAGGAACAACAAGCGATATTCATTGCTTTGAATACAGAACGATACTGAAAGTTCGCCTTCCTTTCTTGCTTGAGACTTTAAACTTCTTCAGTTCATTCGTCTCTAACTTCTAAACAGGCCCTAGGAAAACTTTACTTTATCCATAATATTACTCCTCACTCTCATTGCCATGGAAAAGGCTTTCGATCGCTCGTCGTCCAGCTCGCCCAGCAACGATGTTGTTAAGACGATTTCCTCAGGAAGAATGAAAGTTTGCTTCAGCGAGATCCACTGTTTATACTCTAGGCAAATATTCCCCTTCGCTCTTCTTCCTTTTCTTTGTGCACGAAGACTTTACATCTTACGATTTCCCCTTCGTTACTTGTCGTTAAGTTACTCGTTATTGACAGCTCTGAGGAAATGGGAATGCTTCCAATTTTCATCGATTTAAACCATATACAGACTATGGGATTGTAATGTATAGCATATCAAACAAGGAATCAAACTTAAGGAATTTCCGATTCGTTTGGTATGTAAATCGCCAAAATCCGTTCGCGGCAAAAATAGTTATTAACGTTAACTTTATTTCATAAAAACGTGACCTGTTTTCTGATTGGCACCCTTAATGAAAGACGTAGTTCTACGTCAAAAAATCGAAATATTTTTAAAGGTTTACAAAAGTGAAAAAAACAGTTTCCAAACTCCACAACTCCACAATGTACTGCCATTCGTTAAATGTTCCAGTTAATTTTGTATCATGTTCGTTGTAGGACATTGTTTGCTAATCTTGATAATTGAAAAATGACAAACAAAATAGTAATTGTACCATATTTTCTCTTTAATTTTTTTCGATGTATTCTCGCATTCTGTTCTATACTTTGAAAGAGACTGCAGAACAAGTAAGACTTCGAAAAATTGGGTCAAGGTGAGCGACACGTATCTAAACATTATGGCAATGGCAAAAAGTACAAGTGGATTATATGCAATCTCCTTGAAAACGTTACATACAATATCCTTGTGAAGTTTTATTCATCAGCAGAATTGTCATAATCGCTCATCAGTTAATACACATCACCTGTTCGCTTTGCAATTTTCTTCAAAAGTGTTATTTCAAAACGATGGTTGTGTTTGAGTGTCTGTTCGAATTGTGCGTTCTGTTTTGTTTATGATGAATAAAAAATGTGATATCAGTGAGTTCAAAAATAGTGGATTCATCAACCCAACCATTTCGTTTATACATGTATCTTAAATTTAATTTGACAAATTATTTGTTGACTTGTTTCGTACTCCTATCTCAAAATAGTTATCCAACACCACACCAATGTCTCGATTTGCAGCCTGCATAAATTGGTCCATCAACCGTCGATGTTTCATAATGTTTAGGCGCATCCTGTGCAGCAACAGCAGCAGCAGCAGCAGTAGTAGCATCTGCCCTGAAACTAATCCAACATGGTAATCCATCAGAGGCTGGGCGAGCCTCTCTCACTCAGCAGCACCCTGCCATTCGCATGTGCCCACCCAAAAAAAAGAGGACAAAAAAAGAAGCATCCATAGTCTATAGTCGAGCAGACATCACGCGACGATCGTGTTTTGATTGTGAGTCCTCTCCCTCTATCATCTCTGCTATATCCCATACCCAATCCAATCCGATATTATTATGTATTGTGAGTAGTATGCGAGGAGTGTGATGGAAATGTGCGTTTGCGTCGACTTGTGTGGTCCCGCCAGAGCGCAATGGGTGGTCGTTCCTGGGTGCTCTCTTCAATGTGTGTGGTCCTCCTTTTTGCTGGTTGGCAGGCTCTCTCTCTCTCTCTCTCTCTCTCTCTCTCTCTCGCTCCCATCACATTTCTTAATGTTCCACTGACTGTGTTACTGTCGATCGCTTCGGTTGGCTGCTTTTGCCCTGTTCATGACCCTGTGAATCTGAACTACTTTGTACAACTATCAACACTCCCAGCGCTAATTATTCTAATCATATCCGTGTTGCGTATGTTTATCTGACCGTGGCTACGTAAACCAGTCAAATGTGCGAATTTTTCATTGATTGAATGTCTCAAATCAATTCTTCCCAAACATTCATAAAAAAGCTCTAGAACAAGAAACTCCGGCTTTCAGTATGTATGTTTTTATATTTCCTTCGTTTTGGCAAAAAAAACATCTTCTGATCAATCAATTCAATCGAAAGTTTATCAATCTGTACCCTATTCTGGGTATAAAGAGTAAAATATATGTCTTGTTGTACTACGCATTTTGTTCGAAAAACAGTGCTACTTTTTACTAGAGATCGGTTAGTTAACATTTCTAGGCCTTTTTGGAAAAGACAATGTTACTGAAGTAGTTTTCAATTTTGATTATTTTATCAGATTCTGAAAGGGGAGAAGTATTTTTTACTAGTGAGGTGCAAACTGTTCTTAAAACTCTAGTGGATTCACGAGAAATGTGGTGTACTAAATTTATTAAAACTTTGGAAAAATTTTCGATACTGCGTTCTTCTTCTGTAGGAGCATTGTACCACTGCGACCATTAGTTTGATCTATTGTAGTGCACTCCAGTTTGCTATGTATGCAGTGTCAGTTCGTTCCATCACTCAGGGAATAAGTGATAGTCGCACCAGGACTTTGCATATCCCCCCACGAAGGTATGACTTCCTTTATGAAGTATCTTACCTGATTTGGTTCAGCAGACCAAATCTCGTTAGGCATAAGAATGGCCTTTCCAAGAATTCGCAGTCTTCGCTGAATTAGTGTACTGCATTGACACAGTAAATGTTCCGAAGTCTCAGCTTCGAAATTGCAGAAACGACAGTTATCATCTGCCAGTTTTCCGATTTTTTAATGTAATACCTGATCGGACAGTGTCCAGTCAATAGACCAGTTCATGTACTCAAATCTGCCTTATTCAAGCTGAGTAGGTTGCGTGTTATTCTGTTACAAGGTGTAATGAATAATTTGGATTGTCTTGATGTTGATAGAGCCCTCCAGTTGGCTTCAATCATTGATATTTCCCAGATTTTGAGCTCCGAATTCATGCATGATGTAGATAATCCACAAAATGGCTCAGGCCCGACGAATTTAGTTGAAGATCCTAATCTTGCTAAGAGATCGGCTTTTTCATTACCTTCTACATACCGCAGTGACCAAGCATCCAGTATAGGTTAACTTTAGTAGCAGCTAGTTGTTTTAGTAGTTGTTAGTTGTGCACCCATGGCCGAGTGGTTAGCGTCTCACATTATCATGCCGGGTGTTCGGGTTCGATTCCCGTTCTGGCCTGGGGTTTTTTCGTCAGAGAAATTTCACTGTGGTCACGCGCATTCTAGAGCTTGCCACTCGGAATACATTCAATGCGTGTTATTTGGCTTAAGAAATCTCAACTAAGTATTAATAAATGACGCTAGTTAAAATAGTTAATGATAAAATACATTCCCAAACTAGCTTTGACTGACATGTGTATGCTTTTACTGCATTAAGAGCTGCTTGGCTATCTGAGAAGATACAGATATTGGCATACCTGTATTTTCTAGTCAAACAAATATATGTATATCTTAGAATAGCTTGTATTACTGCTTGAAAAACTGTAGGCCACTGTCCTATTGGAATTGACATATCGATTCCTGGTCCAGTAATACCAGCTCCCGTAGATTTACCGATTTTAGATCCATCGGTATGAAACATGAGTGATCCTGGATGAGTTTTGGGATCACCTTCTACCCATTCGTTGCGATTGAATTCAATCACTTTGAAGGGAACACTGAAGTTAGTCTTTGTTTTTTTGAAGTTAGTCTTTGTTCAGTCTTCATTCATGCTTACTATAGTGTTCAGTTGAAAATCTTTCAGGATTTGTAAATGCCCTGTGAGATCTCCTTCTAGTAAATGTTTTATACGTTTCAACTTAAGAGCACCTTTTTCTGCTTCAAGTTGCACATATTGGTGCAAGGGTAGAAGGTATAAAAGAGCATCTAGGACTTTGGAAGGTGCGCTAGGCATTGCTCCAGTTATTGATAATCATGCCAGACGTTGTAGTTTATCGAGCTTTTTCTGAGCTGATATTTGTGTAGTTTTAGGCCACCACACTAGCGAAGCATATGTTAGTCTGGGTCTCACAATTGCCGAGTAAATCCAGTGAATCATTCTCGGTTTTAGTCCCCACTTTTTCCCGAATATACTACTACAACTCCAGAGAGCAGTCTGGGCTTTAGATATTGCATACTTCAGTTGGTCGTTCCAATTTAGTTTTTGGTAAAGCGTGACACCTAAACATTTGGTTCATTTTGAGAGCTCCAGTTGTACACCTCCCAATCTTATACTTATACCTCCCAATCTCAATCTCAAACTTTCATTTTCTGGTAAATGGAATTACTGTTTTTGAAGGATTACACTAAGTCCTTCCAAGTTGCACCATTTGAGTGTGTAGTTAAGCGCTTTTTGCATTCTATTGAGGATAGTATACTCACATTTACCCCTCACTAAGATGATTATATCATCAGCTAAACCAATGACTTCGTATCCTAAATTAGCCAGGTTATTAAGATCGTCGACAACTAGGGACCACAACAGAGGAGACAGAACTCCTCCTTGAGGTCAACCTCTAGTTGGTTTCGTTGTTAGAGTAGATCCTTCTAATTTAGCTGTTATTAGTCGGTTGGTTAGCATGGCATGTATCCATTTGGAGATGCACATGTCAAAACTACATTTTTTCATAGCTTTATTTATACAGTTGTAGGATGCATTGTCAAATGCTCCCTCAATATCAAGAAAAACTGTAAGTGAGATTTCTTTAGCATCAAAAGACTTCTCTATTTTTGAAATTAATTTGTGAAACGCTGTTTCAGTTGATTTATTTGCTTGATAGGCAAATTGAAATTTGTTCAATGGTCTCCTGTTCAAATATGCTGAATTGATATGGAGATCAACGACCTTTTCCATCATTTTTAAGATGACAGATGTTAGACTAATTGGTCTGTACGCTTTGGGAGTCGTCCTGTCACGTCTGCCAGCCTTGGGAATAAATATAACCCGGACTTCTCGCCATTTACTAGGAATGTAACTTAGTACCATACTAGCTCTAAACATCTAAACATCATCCTTACTTTTTTGTTACAGCACCAGATAAATCCCGTCTGGTCCTGGAGATTTAAAGAGCTTGAAGGAATCCACTGCCCATTCAACCCTTGACTTCGTGAAGACCGCCCTAGCCAATTCATTAGCTCTATTCTCGTCATTGATTAGACAAGATTGAGCTGTGTTGAAGACCTGTGCGTGTCCGGAGATCAATTGGATTGAACCTGGGAAGTGTGTTTCCATCATGATACTAAGTGTTTCCTGGGAATCGGTTGTATATTGATCATTTTCTTTTTTCAGACTACCAAGTCCTTAGAAAGGGCTTTATGAAATCTTGCTACAACAAACTTTCTACCTGTCCACAGGTGAACTTCCAATCCCTTCTCTTAGATTTACGGATTTCTTTGTTATATTCTGTTAGACAGTTTTTGTAATCTGTAATTTTTGCGTTGTTGAAAAGTTTTCTAGACAATTTTCTAAGCCTTTCAAGTTTTTTGTTCCACCAAGATGCATCCTTACTTGAAGTTTTTTGCTTCAGAGGACAGTTTTCTTCGAAGGTGGATTTAATATTGGTTTCAAATTCTGATGAAACTATTTCAAGCTGTTCAGTGGAAAAAATACTTTCCACTGATATCAAAATTTTCTCCTGAAGTTTGGAATGCTAACTATCCCAATTTTTTTTTCTCGGATCTCTGAATTGTTCGATCAAAAGATCACCAGAATTATAATTAAACATTATATGTTTATGAACAGATAGAGATTCTTCATTTGACACATGCCAATTTTTCATCTTATCTGATAGTTTAGAACTGCAGAGTGTTAGATCAAGAACTTCTTGTTTAATAGAGTTAACAAATGTTGGGTCGTTTCCTTGGTTACAAATGTTAATATAATTTGACATTAAATATTCACCTCTGACATTGATGTCGCTACTGCCCCAGATCGTATGGTGGGCATTGGCGTCAGATCCTATGATGAATTGTTTGTTATATAATTTACAGTGTTGTATCAGCGTAGCAACTTCAAATGGAGGAACTTCAACGTTGTCTCCTGGGAAATAAGCCGAAGCGACCATGATAACGGGTCGTTGGAGCCTCCAATTGTATTGCCACGATGTCACGGTTGATAAATTGTGTGATCGGTACATACCTAATGTTATCCCGTATAAGAATTGCTGTTCTTAGTGCAGTTTGTGTGCTGTCATAGAGAAGCTTACATTTTTGTGTAGAGATTCCTCGAATCCTAGAATTATAGAACCAAGGCTCTTGAATAATAGCCACATACAAAGTTTCGAAAATGAACCTTCTGCTTAGGATGCTGCTTGCTCCCTTGGTGTGATGAAGGTTCACCTGAATAAACTTTATTCTGTCCAGCATTTTGTTAAAGCTTGTTAGGATTGTTCATGTGAGTCCCACGAGTTGCGCGGTAAAGAAGGTCAGCTACATCAGTGACCCGCTTAATGCAGTAAGGGCAGAAAATACTGTGGAGGGCGCCCCGGTGCTCCACAGGCTCCGTTATAGACAGGGTATTTGATGAAATCCCCCCCCCCCCCCTACCATTCAACCCTCGGCTAGGGTCGCGTAACACCTTAGGGGTTTATCTATTACTTCCTTTCTATAATAACCATTGATAACAACTATTACAACCATCCTCCTTTTTTGGGGTTTTGGACCCACTGCTCTGATTCTCAATAGTTTCAGGTTCTTTTTCGGACATGCTACTATAGAGATCCGTCATTCGCAGGCGGAGTTAATTTTCCAATTGAGATTTGGTTGCTTGACGAAATTTTGAGGGTTTATAAAGGCCGCAGTTTTTATACCCGGATCGTTGAAATCAAATTGCTTTAAAATCTTTTGCACAAGTTCAATGTAAAAGTCCCGACAAATCGATTTGAAGGCCAGCTTCCTAGCTGCATCCAATTCTTTTTCAGCTTCTTATGTATCGATACCAACGTAAACAAGCTTCTTCAGAAAGTCTTCAAAATCTTTCACATCAAGCGCTGATCGTTGCACGTAGCTCTCCAAACATAAGTAACCTAATATGATCAACAATAACATTCTTGTTTCATTATAAATTTCCCAAAATTGAGACCTTTCTGATTTAAAAATGCAGTTGTCGTTATACATGAGCGGCAGAACAAAGTTTAGGAACAGCATAATCGGTTTAGTCAAAGGAAATGAGTCAATATACGATTGGCGGATTGACTATTATTTTGATTTTTATTAGGTTTTATTTATTGAAATTATAAGTATATATTTTTTAGTTTGATGTGAAGGATCCTATCTATTTTTTGAATTTTCCCACAGATGTTTCCCCATTTTTTACAATTTTAATAAATACCGCGATTGAAGACCGGTCTCAACTAATTCATTTTTCAAGTGCATTTCACTTGAAAAAAAATTCTTGCATTTTCCCTATGCTGTATGTTCTTCCCATGCTGTCAAACGGTTCTCCTATGAAACAAGCAAACGTTTTCGTGGATCGGGCTGTGTTTATTTGTGACCGAACTTTTGTGACCGAACTAGAATTGAAATAAATGTAATTTGGGTAATTCATATTTTAAAGTTGTTTTAATGAATGAAAAAAGTTCAAATAATATAATTCTAGTGTTCAGAATCATAAAAACCTAACATTTGGCTGTAATTAAAATTGAATTACAATTAAGTTTAGGGAAGTTTAATAGTCAATAATACTGAAATTATCTACTCTAATTATCTCAGTATCTACCAAAATATCAGTTGTGCTTTATGATTTTAACGCTAGCATTAATTGATGAAAAAGTGTAGTTCATTCATTTTATTTATTTCGATTATTTTTGCCTTTAATACCAATACTTTCTCTATGTAGTGGATTATTATAAAAAAAGTAACACTTTTTTCCCTCCTGATTATTGGATCTCTTGGATTTTTCGGAAAATGGATAATCGGAAAGAAAGAAATTTTGAGCATTAACATTTCTCCACCATAAACAAGAAAAATAACACCAATAGTTTCCGTTTGAATAATAAAGCTTGCCGGTTACAAGTTAAAATTATAAAAAATTAGGAATGAATTCAGATTTATCCTTAGAGATTTTCATTCCCCTGTGCTTGTTCGCCTAGGAATGTAAAATTAAGCATTGCTACGTAATTTGCGTAAATTGCTACTTGATTTGACTTTATGTTCGCAGTGCGTTAGTACAGTAGAACTCCGATTATCCGCGGATTAGTCAGGCAAGGTCACCGCGAATAACGAAAATCGTGGATAACGCAATAAAGGATTAAAAATAAGGTGCAATCACGAAAACAAGATATTAGGCTGTCAAAAAAGTCCTGCGGTATTTCCGCGAGGTTTCGTTGTAAGCGCGTAGTTCTAGTTGTATTCATTGTATCGAGTCATACTATAGCTTGTTGGAAAGATATTTTTGCGCGCTATAATATAGTCCTTGACAGTGTTTTGTTTGGTTGAGTCGTTCGTGAGTTATAGTGTCGCAAATATGGAGCAAAATAAAGAGAAAATCCGACATATTTTGAAGTACTACTATGACAAAGGCAAAAATGTATCTCAAGCTGCCAATAAAATTTGTGCAGTTTATGGACCCGATACAGTTTCCATTTCCACCGCACAACGATGGTTTCAACGTTTTCGTTCTGGTGTAGAGGTCGTCGAAGATGCGCCACGCTCCGGAAGGCCTGTCGTCGAAAATTGCGACAAAATCGCTGAATTAGCCGAGAAAGACCGGCATAGTAGCAGCCGTAGCATCGGCCAAGAGCTGGGGATAAGTCATCAAACCGTTATTAACCATTTGAAGAAGCTTGAATTCACAAAGAAGCAAAGAAGCAACGTGTGCCACACACGTTGACGCAAATAACATCTTTGACCGTATCGACGCATGTGAATCGCTGCTGAATCGCAACAAAATCGACCCGTTTCTGAAGCGGATGGTGACTGGCAATGAAAAGTGGGTCACTTACGACAACGTGAAGCGCAAACGGTCGTGGTTGAAGCCCTCTGAAGCGGCTCAGACGGTGGCCCAGCCCTCATTAATAGCCAGGAAGGTTCTGCTGTGTGTTTGGTGGGATTGTCAAGGAATAATCTATTAAGAGCTGCTTCCCTATGGCCAAACGCTCAATTCGGACCTGTACTACTAACAACTGGACCGCTTGAAGGTAGCACTCATGAAGAAGAGGCCATCTTTGATAAACAGAGGCCGCATTGTCTTCTATCAGGACAACGCCAGGCCACACACTTCTTTGGTGACGCGCCAGAAGCTCCGGGAGCTCGGATGGGAGGTTCTTTTGCATCCGCCGTATAGTCCGGACCTTGCACCAAGTGACTACCACCTGTTTTTGTCCATGGCGAACGAGCTAGGAAGGCAGAAGTTAGCCACAAAAGAGGCCTATGAAAATTGGCTATCCGAGTTTTTTGCCAATAAGGAAGCGAGCTTCTATAACAGGGGTATTATGAAGTTGGCATCTCGTTGGGAACAAGTCATCGAACAAAACGGCGCATATTTGACTTGAAACAGATGATTGTAACTAATTTTATGAACAAATGAAAACTCAAAAAAAATACCGCAGGACTTTTTTGACAGCCTAATATTTTAGCATGAAAAATATGTTTTATCAATAAAGAAATTATTGAATAAAACTGTAAGGTCGTATCCACCAGTGGGCAGATAATTAAAGCCATGACCAACATAAAAGAGCATAAGCCTTCTACTAACTGACAAATTCCGGGGAGTCCTATAGATTCATTACGGAACTCGGTGTCACGAATAATTCGCACCGCGGATAATCGCAGTTCTACTGTACTTGCAAAGAAAAAATTCAGGTTTTGGTCAATGCTCGATTTTTCGAACAATCATTTTCCGGAAAATGAAAGATTGAAAAAATGAAATTCTTGAATATTGGGATTTCTTTCGCACCAATAATCAAAATTACACCAATGGCTTTCGTCAATAAAATATTTGTTCTAATTTTGTCGCTTATAGGTTAATGAGTCACCGAGCTCATTGACGATGAAAAAAGTGCGCATATATCAGAAAAGAAATACTTCGAATGATGTTTTTCTATGAAAGTGTAATAACATATTTTTATTTTGTTTAGTTAAACTTTTTGCTGATTACAGATTTAAAGTGGACAATGCTTTCATAATTTTCTTTAAAAAACAAAACAACTATTCATGAAAGGAAAATTAGTGAGAGAAATTTTCATCTGATAGGATCAAAACTGATAATAAGGGTACGGTGACAATGCATCGGAGTACTCGCGAAAATTGTACGGATTGTACGATAGCTGACAAAAAGAAACAAACTATTTTGTTCGCTCAAAGCAGACGAATTCGAACGATGCGAAGGGGAAGCTATGTAACTGTAATAATACAATTCTATTTAAGGTAAATGATTTTGGTTTGTCCAGTCGAAAATATGATCATGCCTTGTCCACTTTTTTGAATGCTCTAATTCAGCGCACCTTTCTCAATCCAGCAAGGGTTCCACCACATTAATGTCTGCTTAAAGCTAGGAGATTCCTCGTTTGATGTGCATGCTGTCTACAGACCTCCATGTTATCCTCATGCGTTATTCTTTGACAAATTGGAAACTATCTACACGAGCGTAAAAAATATAGGAGGTTGTGTCCAAGACACGACCGCATTGTTGACGTAGAACTACGCTGTAGTTAAACTCAAGTAAACTCAAGAATCTAAATCACATACAAAATTCCAGAACGACATTTACTTTCTTGGTGACGAAATAAACGATATAAACTCTTTCTGTTAATCTCAACAACCTAGAAAAGAGTAGCACTGCTTCATTATGATCAAGATTAGCGCAAATGCAATCCTAGTTGAAGGGAGTTTTGCAACTGGCACGCGAACCCAAATAAATAAATAACTTATTATAACTTATTGAAGAACCTGGTATTCCCAAATAATTTTTTGGTGCACAACCTTAATACCTGCTTCACCATAGCGTCAGTTCAATGCATTGATGCAATGTCGAAGGTACCAACGAAGCATTTATGATGACGGAAAACAAACAATGTCAACTGCTAGGAAAAAGGCTGAATATTCGCCTCAGCAGAGATTCATTACTACTACCCTAGCTCAAATATTTCCTTCCCGCTATCTCCCCTCCTTGTCACCACGTTCGGATCGACATGTACACCCGCAACAGCACAATACGTTAAAACGCACGTACGTACACACACAAATATTCATATATCGATGGCTTGAAACAATTGAATATGCACACACTTATCTCCGCTTTGCGCTCAACAGAAGCCCTTTTTGTTCATATTGCCGATCTAGATCAACTTAGCTGTCATCTTTTGTGGAGAGAGTTTTGCTACCGTTATGCGAAACCAAATCACATACAAAATTCCAGAACATTTATGTTCTTGGTGAACTGACGATAGCCTAGCTTGATGATTCCCCACACAATTGTGTAGTGCAATGGCGTCAGTTTGATGCAATTATTGCAATACTAGAGACATCAGCGAGTCAGTAATTTGGTCGCGTCCACAGCTCAATCAGAAACTAAGCCATATGAGACTTTCAACTTCTTTAGTTCATTCGTCTCTAACCTTCAAAAAGCCTCTTGCAAAACTTTACTTTTTCCTCATATTACTCCTCCACTCCTCACCGTCCAGCTTGCCCAGCAACGATGTTGTTCAGTCGGTGTTCTCACGAAGAATGAAAGTTTGCCTCAGCGAGATCCACTCTTTATACTCTAGGCAAATATTCCACTTCGTTCTTCTTCTTTTCCTTTGTTCACGGAGACTTTAAGTCTTGCGATTTCCCCTTCGTTGCTCGTCCATAAGTTGCTCGTTATTGACAGCTCTGTTCGGGAGAGCACACAAATGGACAGAACAAATGTACGGGAAAATGGAAACGCTTATAGTTTTCATGAATTTTAACCATTTACACACCATGGAATTGTAATGTATATCATATCAAACAAATCTTAGGGAAATTCCCATTCGTTTGGTATGTAAATCGCCAAAATCCGTTCGCGGCATAAATAGTTATTAACGTTAACTTTATTTCATAAAAATGTGACCTGTTTTCTGATTTGGCACCCTTAATGAAAGACGTAGTTCTACGTCAAAAATATCAGCTCTTGTGTGATAGTCGGAGATGTGAATATACCAGCCGATCGAACAGCTACAACTTTCATGTAACAAATACTATTTCAACAAGACCGGCTAGCGATAACATCTTGGATCACGTGGTATGTTCGGAGAACCTTAAGGGCTACGTCATGAATGAAACAATGTCTTCAGAAGTCAGTGACCATTGCTCCATTCTCTCAACATTTCATCTTAATAAGCCAATAAAATTAGTGAATCTTCAGAATACTATTGTAAATCATGGTAGAATCAATAATGCATTCTCAATGGCAATGCAACATTCTGTGGGTAGCTCAGCTCTAGAAAAACTGATCCATGCTGTGAATACATATCGCACCCTTAAGCAACAACATTCGAAGACGGTATCAATTAATGCTCAAGTTAAAGGTCAATGTCCGTAGATGACTTTCGACTTCTGGAGGCTGTCGCGAATCAAGAATCATGTGTTGAAGAACAGTCGAAGGAGACCAAACGATGAGCGATTACAAGAGCTACTTGCTCATATATCACGAAAAGTACAACAAGAAAAGAAATGTGCTAAGCGGACCTACTTTTCCCGACTGTTTGGGAGATCTGACCAAAAATCTGTAATCTTGATAATGTATTAGGACGAAAATCGGAGAACTGTAGCTCTATAAAACTATCTATCGACGATCATTTAATCACTCATGAACCCACAATTGCTGATAAGTTCAATGAGTACTTTAGTGCGATCGAGCTAGCCAGTACCATTCCCACCAATCGTGACATCAATATGTTTGGATCATTGCGCACAGTCAATCAGTCCATATTTCTTCGACCTGTAACAGTTCAAGAGGTTCTTGTTAAGATCAGAAAATTGAGAAGCAATAAAAGTCCTGGACATGACGAAATCCCAGCATCTTTTGTTAAGATTCACCACAATACTTTTGCACCGTTAGTAACCGAAAGTTCTAACGAGTGTATTTCATCTGGTATTCTTCCGGAAAGTCTGGCTTGAACATATACATAAATCAGGCAGTAAAATGGAATTGAATAACTATCGTCCGATATCAGTTTTATCAGTCTTAAGCAAGCTTATCGAACAACTCTTAGCAAACAGAGTTACGAAATTCCTAGGCGAACAAAATATCATCTACGACCATCAATTTGGTTTCCGCTCTGGCTCAAATACCTGGTCAGCAGCTAGCGAACTCATTGACGATATTTATCGGGGAATGGATACCTTTGTTATTTTTGTTCTACATAAACGATCTGGCCAGACTCCAATTACGTGGTAAATCTAGGTTATTTGCGGACGACACTTCATTGACATATGTAACAACAAACCGCGCATGAGAGTTGCTAGTCATGCTGAGCTGAGAGTTGGTACAACCACAATTGAAAAGGTCGATACCTCCAAATACCTCGGATTATTATTCAACTCTACATTAAGTTGGATGGCTCGTGTTGGTAGATTAAGAAATGATATTAGTTCATACTGTGGCCTATTTTGGAGAACCGCGAAGCTACTTCCTAAAAAAAAACAACTAATCATCATGTACCAAGCATTTGTGCAGTCAAAATTGCAATATTTAGTATCTATATTGAAGCCGCTACAAACAACACAAAATAGATGTCTCAAAATCGTGTATGGCAAACTCCGACTCTACGCAACCTTAGACCTGTATTCATATGCAGCCATCTCGATTAGTCCTGTATTAGCTCTACTTGAGCTACAAACTGTGGTGATCATGCAAAATCTTCTCCATAATCTCCATAACTTATTTATTTATTGTCGTCAATCAAAATTGTAGATCGATACATTCTTAATACTACTTCAAACTACTTACTTAAAACTAAAAAAAAACTAAAGAGAGCTGGCTGGATAATTTATCCGTTTAATTTAGAAGAGGATTTTAACAAGTTACATAATAAAAAAAAAAATTTTTTTTCTATTTATTTATTTATTTCGTCTACCAGCGTAGACTGAATATGCTGCCCAAATATTACAGTGAAATTTAACTATATCTTATTCTATTCAGATAGTCTTTAAGCATTGACCTTGACATGGTACATCAATTATTTCACTGTGTTCGTTACAGAGGCTCATCATACGATTAATAGGACTATATTTGGCATAATTCGTTCTTCGGTAATCTATGTAGAAAATGTTAGGGTTTCTCAGGTGTCTAATCGGTGCGTAAAAATTAAGGTTTCCTCATATTTCTTCTGAGTCCACTCGTTGTGATGTGATATCTATACATATAAAAATGGATTTCTGTCTGTCTGTCTCCTCTTTTTCATTCTTTGTGTGGACACCGACTGGACAACATCGTTGCTGGACGAGCTGGACGGCGAGGGATCGAGTGCCTTTCTCAAGGCAAGAGGGCGGAGGTGGTAGCGCTGGAGTAGAGTAGAGTAGAGTTTTCAAAGGGCCTTTCTCAAGGCTAGAGACGAATGAACTGCAAAAGTTTAAAGTCTCTATAATACAATACCTTCCTTCCTTCCTTCTGTCTGTCTGATTCTTATGGACTCGGAAACTACTGAACCGATCAACATGAAAATTGGTATGTAGGGGTTTTTGGGGCCGGGGAAGGTGATAGTTTGAGACCCCTCCCCCCTCTGTGAGGGGGGCTGCCTTACAAATTAAACACAAATTTCTATATTACTCGGGAATTAATCAAGCAAATGAAACCAAATTAGGCATATTGAGGTTTCAGGGAGCAATAAATGTTTTTATGGTGGTTAGACTCTCCACCCCCCTCTCTAAGGGGGGGCTGCCACACAAAAGGAACTCGAATTTCTGCATAATTCGCAAACTAATCAAGCAAATGGAGCCAAATTTGTCTTGCGAATGTTTGAGGGGACGCGAATCGTTTCCATGTCAATAGACATTCCTCCCCTTTCTGTGAGGGGAGGGGGGGTCTGCCATACAAATGAAGCATACATTTCTGCATAATTCAAGAACTAATCAAGCAAACTGAACCAAATTTGGCATGAGATTTTAGGGGGCAAGAAACATTTCTAAGGTGGCTCAACACTCCACCCCTCTCTCTAAGGGGGGTAGGGGGTGCTCCCATACAAATGAAATACAAATTTCTGCATAACTCGAGAGCTAATCAAACAAAAGGAACCAAATTTGGCATGTGGAGGTTTTAGGGTGCAATAAAAACACGTGACCGACTGTTGCTTATCGGTCCTCCCCCAACAGCTCCCTAAGTCACCTAAAGTCACCAGTCACCTTAAAGTGTAGGTGAAAATAATGAAAAATATCTATCGGTGTGTTAAAAAAAACATGACCATTGAAAATTTTCGGAAAACTCTGAAGAAAAAAGGGAAAATTCGGAAAATTAAATTCCCATATGTTCTACAATTACATAGTGACAAGTGCTGTTAGTCCATTTGATGTTTGCGCTAGCGAAATTGATCTTTGTTCGAAACTGGAAATGAGTGGATGAGTCAATTCAGATGCCAAATTTTTCTACAAAAATCGGTAGAATTCCGTCAGGACCTGGCCCTTTCGAGACATCAAGCTTATTTAATGCGTCAAAAATTTCAATGTAAGTTTGTTTTCTGACTCCAACATCACATGGAAATTCTGGAAGAAATGCAAAGAAGCCACGATCTCGGTCCTCCTCAGCTGTTATGATATAAACTTTTTGAAAAAATGTTGCAAAGAGGTTGCAATTTTTGACTGTGTCATTCCCCACGGTATCGTCAAGGTGCATGCGTGATGGAAAACCATTGCTTTTCAATTTTGTTTTTATGTAATTAAAGAAACTTTTCGGATTAGACCTTATGTCCGACTCTGTTTTTAAGTTGTAATCTTGAAAAGCGCTTTTAACAGTTGAGTTGAGCTGTTCGCAAATGTTCAGATATTTTTCGAGATTAGCGTCAGATTTGTATTTTTTATGAATTTTATGTGCCTTCTGTTTTTTTTAATTTTTTAGATTCTTTATGTTTTGATTAAACCAAATCCGATATGTTGTGTTTATATTTCTCCTTCTTCGCTTTGTTGGTATCTCTCCCTCTATAATTTCATTGATCATCGAGTAAAAAGTCGTCACTGCTACTTCAATGTTTTCCACGCTGCTAAATAAATCCTGCCAATTGATATAGTTAACTCAGATTTTTATTGGGTTTTTTTTCATCAGCGCTTGCGAGTGAAGCGAGCACAATAAAAAGTGGTGCACGATCGAGACGCGGAGGATCCAGTTCAGTACACACATTCATCACACGCTACACAGCAGCGGCAAGTAGAAGTTTAATTTTCTATTGTTCCATATATCATTCCTTCAACCTCCTGTGTACGATTTACACCATTGTCCAACATTGTATTTACCGAATCGGCAAGCGTTGGCATTAGGGGTGTACATTTTTCTTACATTATCGTTGAACTTTTGTTGAAACTTTTTTTCATTTTTGAATTTTATACAATAAAAAATTTAAATAAATATAATAATAATATAATAATTAATATAATAATAACCTTGAATAGAAATATAATTTATTTACTCATTTTTTTTTATTATTATTATTCTATACTGTTCACATCGAACAGGTGACTAATTTATTATAATGGCTGAGGGCGGGGAGGATCCCCCATCCACGTCATTGAATGTTTCTGATGCTGACCCACCTCCTGAAGAGCAGGAGGATGAAGCAGACGATGAGGAGGAAAATTCTGTGTATGAAGTAAAAAGTTCTGAAGATGAGGAAATTGATGAAAAACATGATTTTCGTCTAAAGGAATACCCGGAGGGATTCAAAGGTCCATTCATTGTATACTTTAGACGAAAATCAAAACCTCTTAATGTCATTCGCATCTCAAAAGAACTAACGCAGAAATTTTCCAATGTTACTGAAATTACTCGGATGGGGCCAGACAAATTACGAGTTGTCGTCTCCAGCAGAACCCAAGCGAATGAAATAACGCGCTGTGATCTCTTTGCGATCGAGTATCGCGTATACGTACCCTGTTGCAACGTTGAAATAGACGGTGTAATAAACGAAAAGGGTTTGACTCGAAAAGAGATACTCGATGGTGTCGGTCGCTTCAAGAACTCCTCACTTAAAAGTGTGAAGATTCTTGAATGCGATCGACTGAAATCTGTATCACTTAAAAATGACAAACGAGTTCTCAATCGGACAAACTCTTTTCGTGTGACATTTGAGGGTTCCGCTCTTCCAAACTACGTTGCAATAGGTGCACTTCGTTTACCTGTTCGGTTGTTTGTACCCCGGGTAATGAAATGCAACAAATGTAAGCAACTCGTTCACACGGCCGCCTTTTGTTGCAATAAACAACGTTGCGCAGATTGTGGAGAGAGTCATGATGGGACTTCTTGCGCAAAAGAGCGCAAGTGTCTTCATTGCGACGGGGCCCCCATGATCTTTCTCAATGCCCGGTGTACATACAACGAGGGGGAAAAATCAAGCGTTCCTTAAAGGAACGTTCCAAGCGGACTTATGCAGAAATGCTTAAGAGTTCCGTTCCAACGACTCAGGACAATCCTTACTCCATTCTGCAGAACGACGAGCCTGTTGCTGACGCTCCCAATGCAGGAAGTTCCGGTACATCGCAGGGTGCCATCAGGAAAAGAAAAATTACTTCTTTTCCATCACTCCCCAGAAAGAAGACCGAAACTTCCCAAGTTGGAATGAAACCTCGTATCAAACGTGCTGAGAATAGACCGAAGCAAGTACCTCCTGGTTTGAGCGGTTCTTCTACGCACCAGGGGTCCTCAGCACTCCCCGGAGCAGAACCCAACACGTCTGTTCCTTTTTCGCGGTCGAGGCAACAGTCACAATCTGGCTTGCTTGCGCTTTCTGACCTGGTGGACAACATTTTAAATGCTTTGAATATAAATGACCCTCTTAAAAGCATAGTATTATGTTTGCTTCCGGTTGTGAGAACATTTTTGAAAGAAAAATGTGGTTTTTTAGCAGCGTTCATTTCCCTCGATGCCTAATTCAGTGCAAGAGGTCAAGGATTTGACCACTGTAATACAGTGGAATTGCAGAAGCATCATCCCTAAACTAGATCAATTTAAATTTTTAGTTCATAGTTCTAACTGTGATGTATTTTCCCTCTGTGAAACATGGCTTTCTTCAGCCGACGAGCTGAATTTCCACGATTTCAACATTATTCGCCTCGATCGAAATGACTCGTTTGGTGGCGTTCTATTGGGGATCAAAAAATGTCACTCTTTCTTTAGAGTCATTCTCCCATCGATGACATGCATTGAAGTTGTCGCTTGCCAGACACAAATCAATGGCAAAGACCTCTGCATTGCCTCGATATATATTCCTCCAAGAACTATGGTTGGCCGCCATCAGTTTTTTTATATCATCGAGGCATTGCCGGAGCCGCGGCTAATCTTAGGTGACCTCAACTCACATGGAACAGCATGGGGATCACTCTTCGATGACAACCGTGCCACTTTGATTTATGATCTGTGCGACAACTTCAAATTGACAGTTTTGAATACTGGGGAAGCAACTAGAATAGCCAACCCTCCTGCACGGGCAAGCATGCTAGACATATCACTTTGCTCTTCTTCGTTATCCCTGGATTGCACGTGGAAGGTAATCCAAGATCCCCACGGTAGTGATCACCTGCCAATAATTTTATCGATCGCCAATGAATCAGGTTCTTGTGAGTCAGTCGATATTGCGTATGACCTCACGAAAAATATTGACTGGAGAAAATTTGCAGAAATAATATCTGAAGCACTTGCTTCAATGTATGAACTTCCTCCACTCGAAGAGTATAATTTTATATCGAGTTTGATTTACGAAAGCGCACTTCAAGCTCAAAGGAAACGTGTACCTGCCACTACTTTCCGACGTCGTCCTCCATCACTTTGGTGGGACAAGGAGTGTTCAAAGGTCTACCTTGAAAAATCATCCGCTTTCAAAAAATTCCGGAAAACTGGACTAGTGGAATGGTTTCGAAAGTACCAAGCTCTAGAAGCCAAACTAACCTGGGAATACACATTGCGTATTTGAAACAGAAATGCCAGCAAAGAATCAATTTTCTCCAAACAATAACCGGAACATGGTGGGGTGCCCATCCAGGAGACCTCATTCAGTTATACAAAACAACGATATTATCAGTGTTAGAATATGGCAGTTTTTGCTTCCGATCAGCTGCCAGGATTCATATTCTCAAGCTGGAGAGAATACAATATCGTTGCTTGCGTATAGCCATGGGGTGTTTGCATTCGACACATACGATGAGTCTCGAAGTTTTGGCAGGAGTACCCCCGCTTACTCTTCGGTTCTTACAGATTTCGGTACAGATTTCTCATCCGTTGCAAGATCATGAATCCATTGGTGATTGATAACTTCGAAAATCTACTCCAACTGATTCCTCAGTCAAGTTTTATGTCTTTATACCATGAGTACCTTACCCACGACGTGCACCCTTCACCAGGCATCTCCAACCAAGTTTGCTTCCCATACTTTTGCAGTTCCTCTGTCATTTTTGATCTGTCCATGCGACAAAAAATCCATGGAATCCCAGATCACCTATGCTCAGATATTTTCGGCAGAATATGGGGGTAAAGTTAGATCTGATAAAATGTTCTTTAATGACGGTTCATGCATAAACGGGTCCACTGGCTTCGGCATCTTCAATGAAAATTCCAGTGCCTCTTTTAAACTCAAAGATCCTTGTTCCGTGTATGTCGCTGAAATGGGTGCGAAATACTATGCTCTAGGGATCATTGACACTGCCCATCGACCATTATTTTATTTTTTCAGACAGTCTCAGCTCAATAGAGGCAATCCGCTCAATGAAAGTTGATAAACGCTCATCTTATTTCCTAACAAGAATAAGACATCTATTGAGTGTTTTGGTCGAAAAATTATTCAAGATTACCTTAGCATGGGTTCCCTCTCATTGCTCGATTCCGGGGAATGAGAAGGCGGACTCGCTAGCTAAGGTGGGTGCTTCAGAAGGCACACTTTTTGAAAGGAAAATTGCTTATAACGAATTTTTTCACATTCCTCGTCAGCACACGCTCGTAAGTTGGCAGCGCATGTGGAGTGAAGATGAGTTCGGTCGTTGGTTACATACGATTATCCCTAAGGTCTCGACGAGTGCATGGTTCAAGGGATTGAATGTAGGTCGTGATTTCATTCGCGTGATATCTCGGCTTATGTCCAATCACTACAACCTAAACGCGCATCTCTATCGCATTGGGCTCGCAGCAAACAATCTTTGTGATTGTGGCGATGGCTACCACGACATCGAGCATATTGTCTGGTCGTGTATCCGGTTCCATGCTGCTCGCTCTCAGCTCTCTAGAGCACTGAGAGCACAAGGCAGACAATCGGATATCCCCGTCCGGGATATCTTAGGTAGCCGTGATCCTGATCTTCTGCTTCATCTATACCTGTTCCTCAGAAACGCCGATGTCAACGTTTAATGATGTTTCCTTCGTTGTGTCCCCGTTTCATATCCCTCCTATCCGATCGATAAACTTTTACTTAGTCGCGGCAATACATACACACACTCTTTACAGATACACGGGCCAAAGGTTGTGCAGTCCACTGATCATTCAACAAGAGCCAAAGGTTGTACCGCTCATGACAACTCTACACGAACTGATGATTGCGCCGGCTAGTGACCATTCTATCCTGGATTCCTCGAGTCGAGAAAGACGCACCGCGCTAGATATGAGGTACAGACTAGGGGGGCGTTGCTGATTAATGGTCAGCTGCATCCCAATAGGAGGTATCCCATGTCGGGCACACGTACAGAGCATCGAAGACTGCAACATACCAATTATGAGAACACTTGTAATACTAACCTCGAGCCAACCGCGAGTAATCGGTTACATATTACTAACATAGATAATAAGAAATATTGTCAAAGTATTGGACTCCCGGCCCCGTGAGGCTAACGCCATATGAGCCTTGATAAAAATATATATTTTTGAAAAAAAAAATAGTTAAGCTTACACCTAATTGATTGGTAATTTGCTTTAGTGTAATCAGAGACTTCCTCGAATGCATAATCAAATAGTAAATATAGAATATTCGATAGCTGTGTGGAAAGCTTCATTTTTCCAAAGCGGAGTTAATGATTCAGTCACACACAAAAATCTTCGGTCATGTTTGTCAACAAGAAATCCAAGAAGCATTTGTGTCGATTATGAACATTATTTAATAGATTCAACCCAAGACCGGCTATTTTATCAAAAATAAATTGCAGAGTATTATTATCACCAACAACTGGATACAAGATAAATCAATTGTCAAAATCATTGATAAAGTCCGCATTTTGTTGATTGAAATCTCCGTATAAAGGGTGTGTCACATCAAATTGCATCACGGAAAAAACGCTGTAGAAATTTAATTTTTAGGAATTATATCTTCAGCTTTCGCTTATAATCAGATAAGAGTGTATAGATCACGTTGGCCATGCTTCACTGTCAATTTTTCGTAAATTTGGAAAAATGTCGTCGAACGAAAAAGAGCGTCGTGAATTAATCCTGTGCACTCATTTCGAGAATCCGGAGTTGTCACATCGGGACATCGGTAAGATGCTGGGAATCGTCCAATCCACGGTCAGCAGAGTACTAAAACGATACTTCGAGAATCTAACCATCGACCGGAAGGTGAAGAACGGCAAAAATGGATGCTCCGTCAGAGAAAAAGATCACAAGCGCGTAGTTAAGCAGTTTAGACGTGATCCGAGAAGTTCAGTCCGGGATGTCGCCAATAAGCTGAATTTATCAAGTTCATTCGTCCAGCGGACCAAGCAGCGGGAGGGCCTGCGTACATACAAGGTTCAGAAGGCTACTAACCGCGACGAAAGGCAAAACATGGTGGGGGAGACGCGAGTCCGGAAGCTGTACACCGAAATGCTGACGAAGTCGCATTGCCTGGTAATGGACGACGAAACCTACGTCAAAGCGGACTTTCGTCAGCTGCCGGGCCTGTTGTTCTTCTCCACAGAGGACAAATTCAGCGTTCCGGAGGAGATTCGCAAGCAGAAACTATCCAAGATTGCCAAAAAGTACATGGTGTGGCAAGCGATCTGCTCTTGCAGAAAGCGGAGCGCCCCCTTCGTGATGACCGGCACGGTAAACAGGCAGGTTTACCTTAAGGAGTGCCTACAGAAGCGCTTACTATCACTATTGAAGCAGCACGAGGGCCCGACCATCTTCTGGCCGGATCTCGCTTCGTGCCACTATTCAAAGGACGTGTTGGAGTGGTACGAAGCCAACGGGGTCACCTTCGTGCCAAAGGAAATGAACCCGCCCAATGCGTCGGAGCTTCGCCCAATAGAGAAATATTGGGCGATTATGAAGCAGGCCCTCCGGAAGAACCCAAAAGTTGTCAAATCGGAGGCGGACTTCAAGAGAAAATGGATTTCTGTTCAAAAAAAACTAGGAAGGTGCGAGCATACGGGCTTGGGCTCGAAGTATGAATAAAAAGAAAATTCCAAAAGTTGTTTAATAGTTTTTATTTTACTGTCTAAAATTTTCAAAAGGATCGGTCTACTGGGCGAATTTCTACAGCGTTTTTTTTCCGTGATGCAATTTGATGTGACACACCCTTTATACGGATTTTTAATTTCAAAGATTTAATTTTTAACTTCAAAGAATTTCTCATAACAACTAATTTGAGCACGATCAGGGGGGAAGTAAACAGATGCAACTATGTGTATCTCTCCCGCAATAAGTGCTTTGACCCACACTTGCTCAAACTCGTCGAATTCTGTTGTTGGAATATGTTCTGAATTTATTAATGAATTAAAAGCAATAAGGACGCCGCCTCCCGATTTTTTATGGGATTTGTGAAGATTAGGGTTTTCTCTGAAGACATCGAAACGATTTCCGAATACTTCCTCGCATCTAACTCTATCATCCCAACTTGTCTCTGTTGCCATAATTATCGAGCAAGAAGAATCCAGAATATTAATGTGGATTTCTGTCTTTTTAAGTGGACTTTTCATACGGTTGAAACTTTGACAGTATATCAAAATTTCAACTACATTCATTTGTTGAGGCGTGAAAATTGGTTCATTATCTATTACTTGGTATGATGAGGCATCCAAATTGATTACCTTTATTCATTACCTTCTGGGACGTCTGACTTCGTTAATGGAAACATCTCCTCCTGAGAAGATGTCATAACTATTTATTACGACAAACCAACCATTCTCATGAAACAAGAAATCGGGGTAATAGTTCAACAAACCCAAAATCGTATTGATTTTACGTGATTTTCATGAAAAAAAATCGATTTGCATTCACTAGTTGCGTGAAAACACCCTAAATCGGACAAACCAAGATCATTTACCCTAGTTATTTACTTCTCACGATTGCTTACGATTCGTGCAGCTACATTTTCGTACGAAGCTGCAAGTATTGTAACCGCCACCTAAGATTATTGCCTTCCACGTGAGCATGTGAATCGAAGGCATGGCATGCTTTTTGGTTAGAATTGATTAGAAGAACTTCCAAGAAGATTGCGGTTACTGTCATGTACAGATGATGACGTTCTTGTGCGTCACCAGAGAACAAATGATCGGTAAATCAAAACGGTTTCACCCTTGTTCACGGAACAACTGAATTAGTTTCAGTGTTCGACCATTAGTAACGCTACTCATTACAACCCGGGGAGACCCAGACAGGAGGGCGTTCCCATTAAAAGAGGCGCGATAAAAAGAGGTAAAATTAATGAAGATATGTACGTAAAATGATAGAAGTAAAGAATAGGGCAGGTATATCTCGTGCGAAGAAAATAACGACGATGCTTCGGATCTGTGCTTCTCACATCGTGTGTGGTGAGCGATCGAGTGTGAAACTGTCCGGAAATAATTATTTCAACTGTTTCTATGGGATACCTTTTTTGTGCTATATATACTAGGTTTTATCGGTTGTACAACCAATTCGAACGTGATATTATTTGTGCCTTCATTAGTTACTCTTCGAATTCGTCTCGGTAATCTTCCTCTAGTTACCTGCCAATATCTGTCGTTATTAGAGCAATGATTAAAATTATTTTGTGTATCATTGTGCAATTCAAAAAGAGGAACACGATCCAACTTAAATTGCACTCCTGGTTGTATCAAAGACAATCCTAATGTTCAGCATGAGCGACAATAATGAAAAATTTTGATAATTCTGATATGCCAACCGCAGTTATCCAAAGGTATCATCAGCAGCAGCTTTGAAATCATCCTTTCTGCATTAGGAAATGAACAACCCTATGAAAAGAATTGATTCGATCTCTGATTAACAATCCAACACCACGCTATTGTTTATTTATCCTTGCCAAATCTAGTGCAAAGAAATTCTCAGGAAACATTTTCATGTGCAACTCGAATGGTTTATTCTTTAGTGTTAGAGACTGTGTGAATCTGAAAAATATTTAACGAATATGAATTCCAGATGTACCCCTTCTGGAGAGGTATTTTGACGAATTTGATATACATGATTATAGTTAAAAACAATTTTTTCACTAATCAGATAGTGGCAATGGTAATGGAATATCTCACCATACCCGAACGCAGGACAGCGGCTTCGGTTTGCAGACAATGGCGAAATTCGGTATTCAATGAGAGTTTTTTCAAACAGATTTGTGTGAAAGTATCGAGACCAACGGATTTGTCTGCTCTCAGCACTAGCGCTTTATACAGGCGATTCCGAAACGTATCGATCGACTACACGCATGGAAACATCGATGAAGTAATGTTGGGAAATTTCCTAATTGGCTCACCCATTGAACGAATATCTATAAACGGTGAATCAAAACCAGTAAAAGCTTGGCTAGAGAACACTCTGCCATTCTTGAGGTGTTTGTTGTATTTAAAAATAGAAACTTGGATGAAGAAAGACGATAAAGATGAAAACCTCAAAAAAATGAAACCTGCCAGTATAGGGGAAATTGAAGAAATTGGAATTAATCACCCTGGGGTGAAAGTTCTCGAATTGAAAAATTTCAGTGCATGTACCATTACCGAAATAAACTGTCCAGCCTTGATCGTTTTTCATACATCAACAAACCGTTTTGGAGCGAACTGTGAGCTTCTACCTATTTTTGAAAAGTATACAAACCTGCAGGAATTGAGCCTCAACGATGAACACATGGCATTGACTGAGGAACTGGAATTTGATATGTTGGTCCATTTAGTGAAACTACAACTAGATGGACGTTCATTCAAAGTCAACCGAAAATTTTTCAATAGCATCTCGAGAATGCCACGGCTTCATACCCTTCATCTGGTGAATTGTATGTTCTGCCTCCCAGATGAGGCACAGGCAACGTATGTTGTCTCCAGCAGAATAACAACATTCGTTGTCTGTAGTGATATGCCGGCCATCATCATTCTGAATTTCCCAAATTTGAAAAAATTGACCTGTTTATGTAATGGATCTGATTTGAATCGGAACATACAGCTTATGTGTCGTTTTTACTCCGTCCTCGAAGAAATAAATATTGGTGTACCTAGTAACTTGTACAATTTGGTAAAATAATCACACCCACTGAGAAGTTTTTCAGTTGCATATTGAGCATTTCTTTTTTTTTTTCAGCACTATTGCGATCCACTGATGGAGTTCATTAGTGAATTCAGATGCCTCAGGTCCATCCAATTCACTCGGATGTTCACGATAAATATAACATGGCCCGTCAGCAACATTCTGGACATCGAGAAGATTAGGTTCCTGGAATGTGGAGTAGAGGGAGAGGCCGCCTTATTAATCGCAGACAAATTCCCGGCGTTGAGAGATTTGTTCCTAGACAATTGTTCTCTCATGGGTGAAACGGACATATTTGAAATCGACGAAAAATGTTCCAGGGGTCTACGATCCTACATACCTCGATGTAGAATTTCATTTCGTGGCAGCTCTGTCTCTGAATGAGCTGATATTTCGCGTTTTAAACTTTTATTCGTTTGTTTTATAATTTTTATGTAATGTAATGTATAATGTTTTATGTTCAGAAAAGTAAAGTGCTATTTTATTTTTGTAGTAGAATTCCCAGAATGAGCACAAATTATCGTTCAGAAAGTTTCCAAAATCCAATGCGTCACACATCGACAATCTTCATAAAGTCCTCAAGTCGCCTTCAGACTGATCTAATAATCTTACAAACTTGAACATTCCACACTTCCAATCATCTTCCGAGTGCAGCGGCAGATTCCCCGTAAAGCTGTTTCCTCACGAGTTTGTCTTCAGTAGCAAATCGTAGTTATGCACCAAGGAACCAAATTTCAAGTTTTAGGAGGAAATTGAAAACGTCACTGAATAAGCACTGGTCTATATATATAAATGGATTTCTGTCTGTCTTCTGATTGTTATGGACTCGGAAACTACTAAACCAATCGACGTGAAAATTTGTATGTAGGGGACCGTGGGGCCGGAGAAGGTTCTTAGGGGCTGTCCACATACCACGTGGACAACTTTAGGGGGGGGGGGGGGGGTAGGGGGTACGAAAATGTTCACGCTTGTCCACGGTGAGAGGGGTGGGGGTACAGATAATGTCCACGTGGACACGTTAAACCGATGTTTTTTTTAAAATACATTGAGATCTGTTCAAAGAAATGAAATCTATTCTGCATTTTCCGCTCATTTCGGATACTCCATATTTATCCATAAAATGGTTATGTCGAATATTTTTCCATATCATCGAACTTCTTCGCTGAAATATGTATTCTGCATGAAAGTCACATAAACATTGAGCGATCAAGCTTCGAGTGGAGGATCTTTGTTTTCAACTTCTAAGCTACGTCATATTCGAGCATAAACTGAACTCTGTGTTCTAAATCCAGGTCTACGTGAGAGTAAATTTGACATAGCGAACTGCTGATACATTTGTATCTGCAGAGCATATGTGGGATGTTGATAATATGATGAAATGACCGGAATATTATTGGAATACTCCAAAAAATTTTAGAAGGACTTAGCAAAACGAGTGCTATCCAAATTTTATAATACCAGCTCAAAACAGAGTTCATGTGCAGAACTCTGTACTGAAAAAAGCAGATTCAATCCACCATTTATGTTGGGTAGCACCCTCGTTCCCAAATATTTCTCGAATTTTTAGCATCCATTTTGCGACGTTATCTGACGTTAATGACACATTGATACAGCTGCGTTAGGTATACTCAGCACAAAATATTAGTTTTTTAAGGATCACTTTGTCCTACCGATCGAAAGATTGTGATGTTACAAATGAAATTTCCGTTAATAAGCACATATTATTACGACATTTGTGTTTTTTTTTCAGAGGGGCTTTGAATCCGGGATTAGATTACATATTCTGCACCACAGCCAAGAGGAAAACCCTATCAATACGCTCTATGAAATAAAACATTCAAAATATTGTTTTCTTTGTTCTAATTTTTGCTTCAATATATGAACTAGTATCTTGCAGTCAAAGTTAGTAAAGCAGTATACCTAAATCCATTGGTTGTTTCTTCATTTAAATTTGAATTTTCTTAAATAGTACCTCGATTAGCTCCAAATAAAACAACATTTAATTGCACTAAACAATTGCAGAAGTCTTCAGAAAAACTCTTTTCGATAGACACCCGTTTCTCGGAGATAATCTGCAAGCGAATGATTTTATTGTCAAATAAGTTACTTCAGATGTTATTCCATTCCATTCCATTGTAAAAATATTCGCTTGATTGTGCAGTTTTACTGTTGTACTGTCCTTTGAAGTCACCGAAGAAATGTTTCTAATTTCCGTTTTTATTGTTGCTTTGGAAACAATATCCACGTTAAAACCATTAGAAATGCAGATATGTATTTGACGTTGATTCTCTGGAATGTCAAGCGCTTTGAAGCGCTTTAAAGATGTAGTAGTTTGGGCAATTATCATAGTGAGATTATCACACAAATCGTTAAATAGATTACCATACCATTTGTCGCATCTTAAGTGAAGTTCAGTCCGATTTCATTGTTGATCGTGTATAATACGTGTTGTGTAAATTTCCTGCGAAGTTGCTATCAAAACAACAAACAACTTCCTCACCACCGTCACCGCCTCATTACAACAGTTTTTCTGTCTATTGTCGCACTTTCGCACCATTGTTGCGTGCAAGCTTTTATCAAACGCAAATCGTGTACTACGCAGTATACTGTTAGGCGCTTTGTGTCACCATCCTAAAGCATTGAAAATAATTGCGCCAAATGCAGCCGGCCTATTACTGGTCTCGACCGTGTTACTTGCCATGGTTACTGTGGTTGCATGTTTCACATGAACTGCACTAATGTGACACGTGCCCTAATGAATTATTTTACAACTCATGGAAAGAACCTTTTCTGGATGTGCGATAAATGTGCAGATTTATTCAACAACTCGCATCTTCGAGCCATTACAAAAACTGTGGATGAAAAATCACCATTGACTTCGCTCTCCGAGTCCATCAACAGTCTGCAAGCGGAAATAAGGAAGATTTCTTCGAAGCCCGCCCTGACGTTGCAGCCCCTACAGTGCAATCGATGGCCGACGACTAGTGAATCGATACGTACTACCAAACGACCTCGAGAATTGGAGTCAGTACGTCCATCGTCTGAGTGCCAATCTGGCTTGAAGCAGCTGAGCTCGAATATTATATCCGTACCTGTCAGCGAAAAACCGGCTAGCAAGTTCTGGCTGTATCTATCGCGCATCCAACCAGGTGTCACTAACGAAGCGATTTCCGCAATGGTGAAAGCTAATTTGGAAATAGACGACGCTCCTAATGTGGTGAAGTTGGTAGCTAGAGGGACGGATACCACCAACATGTCGTTCGTCTCATTCAAAGTTGGTCTCGATCCGGCAAAGCGCTTGACCCGAAGACGTGGCCTGAAGGAATTATGTTTCGCCAGTTCGAGGACTACGGTTCCCAAAAATTTCGCAGGCTATCTTCCGTGAATCCAGACTCACCACTGATTGCCGTGAGGAAGCCACCATCAGCTGCCATAGTTTAAACCCAGGACGTTTTGCCTACAGCACTAAGGGAGATCCTAAGCCACCCGACCAAGTCGAGCATCTAGATAGTTCTTGCCACAATAGTTCCTGCCTTCAAATTCATCCTGGTCCTTCGGTCGCGGTCGGTCAAGGGATCTCCCTACCCCCTCGCACAGGCAAGTATGCGTATTCTTGTAACGTCCGTCTGCCTGATCCCTCTTCGTGTTACAGATCCAATGATACTGCACCTCCCCTCAGTAGTACTCAACAATTTCAGACAAGTCATGAACAGAATTTCATCGATGAGTCTATGGAGGTTCGTACGGAGGATCCTACCAACATCGAACGTTTGGATGAAGATTCCCTATCCGAACCTGTCTCCGAGCATCGTAGTATTTCCCTCAATACATCATTGCCGGGAAACCTGGGAATCTACTACCAGAACGTGCGAGGTCTGCGTACAAAAATCGACGACTTTTTTCTGGCAGTCACTGAATCGCGCTACGACGTAATTGTCCTCACCGAGACATGGCTCGACGATAGGATATGCTCTGCTCAGCTTTTCGGTGACTCTTACATTGTATTCAGGAAAGATCGTAACCGCTCCAATAGCACGAAAACAAGAGGTGGTGGAGTACTTATCGCCGTCTCAGTTTCGCTGAACTGCTGTCTTGATCGTACTCCCATCGACGTTTGTCTTGAACATCTTTGGGTGATGCTGAGGCTATCCAACTTTCGAATCAGTATTGGTGTGCTATACTTACCACCTGATCGCAGAAATGATTTACGCAGTGTAAACAAACATATTGAATCTATCAGTGCTATTATGTCGGAACTCCATGCACTGGATCACGCACTCTTGTTTGGGGATTACAACCAACCTGGGCTTGTATGGACCCCCATCACTTCAAACTATCTAACGGTAGATGTGATGAGATCACATACTTCTATTGCATGTGCCACGTGGACATTATCCGTTTGAATGGCTTGAAGCAAATAAATAGAATCCTGAATAGAAATGAACGACTCCTCGACCTAGTACTGATATCAGATTTTCTAATAGGGCAATGTCAGTTATCAGAAGCTATAGAACCGCTAACTACCATCGACACTGACCATCCCGCCTTATCAGTCGAGCTTGAAGTTCCTATTCCAACCGTATTCGAGCAATATACAAACGAACCCGAGTTGAACTACCAAAAAGCTGACTATAACACGCTGAGCGAAGTTTTTCACAAAACAAATTGGACGTTTTTAGAACAATCAACCAACATCGATCACGCTGTGAGTCTTTTTTCATGTATCGTTAACACTGCTTTAGCAGAAAATGTACCTACACGCAGACCATCTCAAAAGCCACCCTGGGGAAATGCACGTTTGCGATGCCTAAAACGTACAAGGTCGAGAACACTTCGGAAGTATTGTAGAACTCGTTGTCCCTTCTATAACCTACAGTTTGCACGCGCCAGCAACGATTACCGAATTTACAACCGATATCTGTACAAACGTTACACTATTCGTGCACAAGACAACCTACGGAGTAATCCGAAGCGGTTTTGGAATTTCGTAAACACTAAACGGAAAGAAAGTGGACTACCGGTAGAAATGTTCCTGGATTCCGAATCAGCTCGATCCCCTTCTGAAAAAAGCGAGTTTTTCGCTACACATTTCAAAAGCGCATTCAATTGCTTCATCGCTACCGATGAACAGGCAGATGTTGCCTGTAGAGACACACCAAACAATGTCTGTGAACTGACAGGTATTACTGTTACCCATGAACAGGTAGAATCTGCTATTGCCAAGATGAAATACTCTACATCAGCTAGCCCGGATGGAATTTCCTCCTGCGTTTTGAAACGTTGTTCAAGCGCATTGGTGCATCCATTAACACTGATTTTTAATATGTCGCTTCAAGATGGCAGATTTCCATTTAGTTGGAAGTTGTCTGTGATGATCCCCGTCCACAAAAAAGGTGATAAGCAGAATGTTGAAAATTATCGAGGCATCACCTCTTTATGCGCTTGCTCGAAAGTATTTGAGATAATTGTTAATGATGTATTGTTCCGGAGCTGTAAAATTTATATATCAGTTGATCAACATGGATTCTACCCTAAAAGATCTGTTTCCACAAATCTGGTGCAGTTCACTTCATTTTGCTTAAGTAGTCTAGATGCCGGTTCACAAGTTGACGTGATATATACCGATCTCAAAGCAGCGTTCGACCGAGCCGATCATAGGATACTACTTTTAAAACAGAATAAACTCGGAATCTCTAGTGATCTCATCAAATGGTTCGAATCATACCTTACAAACCGCAGACTATGTGTCAAAATTGGATCGGAATCGTCAGAATATTTTTCCAACAAATCCGGCGTTCCACAGGGAAGCAATTTAGGCCCACTCCTTTTCTCAATTTTTATGAATGAATTATCGGAATTACTACCGCCAGGATGCCGCCTTTTCTACGCAGACGATGTCAAGATATACATAATAGTAAACAATATTGAAGATTGTCTTCTCTTGCAACAATGGATTGATACTTTTGAAGAATGGTGCTCCAAAAACTTATTAACTATAAGCATTTCGAAATGCAATGTAATATCGTTTCATCGGAAATTGAATCCGATTACCTACGACTACAACATCTCCAGCCAACCTCTTGTACGCGTTAATCATATACGTGACCTGGGAGTTATCCTTGATTCAGGACTCACGTTCCGCCTTCATTACGATGGAATCATCGCAAAAGCCAATAGACAATTAGGTTTCATTTTTAAAATAGCCAACGAATTTCGCGATCCTCATTGCCTTCGATCACTGTATTGTGCACTTGTACGCTCGATTTTAGATTCAAATGCTATCGTGTGGTGTCCATATCATAGCACCTGGATAAATAGAATCGAGTCAGTACAAAGAAAGTTCGTGAGATATGCTCTACGCAACCTTCCTTGGCGAGATCCCGTTAATTTACCACCGTATGAACATCGATGTAGGCTGCTTGGACTTGATACACTGGAACGTAGGAGATCTGTCGCTCAAGCTGTATTTGTTGCAAAAATTTTGTTGGGTGAAACCGATGCAGCGGAAATATTGTCACAATTCAACGTTTACGCACCGGAGAGAGTTCTAAGACGAAGAGACTTCCTACTACTTGATGCACGTAATGCAGGTTATGGACAACACGACCCAATCAGATTTATGACGGCAAGGTTTAACGAAGTTTATGAGCATTTCGACTTCAATACTTCAGCGGCAATATTTCAGCGCAGACTGTTGAGCAGAAGATATTAACTCTACCGTTTGATTTTATTTTTTGATCACTTGATGTGCAATATGTTTTTATGTATGTTCTAGTTCAACTTAACCGTTTATTGTAAATTTATTGTTGTTTTATTGTTTTTCAAACACGAAAAGATATGAGGTTTTAATGTCCTCATGAGTACGTTAACTCGAAAGGGGTTTTCCTCATCATGAAACATTTCATTAAGGCATCAAGCTAGATGGAAATAAATAAATAAATAAATAAAAATAAATAAATACGCATTCGAACAAATGGGATGAAAAAGAACGAATTTTCGATTTTTGTAATTTTAACCCGCACATATTTATAAACTCTTAAATATATTGGTAGGAAGTGGTATAACAAATACTACATAAATAGTGCTGGTGCTAGATCTGCCATACAAATGAAACACAAATTTCTGCATTACTCGAGAATTAATAAAGCAAATAAAACCAAATTTGGCATGTAACGTAAGGGAGAAACATGTTATTTGCAAGTGGTTAAAAAATCTTAAACGAGAATTGTGTTTGAAAATAATTTGATATTATAATGTCGAGTTTTGGTAGAAGTACTAGGAATTTTATAGTAAAAGATAATTTTAAAGGGTAGATTAGAAGAACAATCAATGAATAATTCTACGATTAGACCATGCACAGCGCTTAGTAAGAAAACGTAGATGTGATAACGAAAAATAAATTTTGGGACGAAGTTTGCCGGGTCAGCTAGTCAAAGAATAAAAAACAACCGTTACTACTAATAAAGCTCATTTGCATTACTTTTTTTTCAAAAAAAGGTTACTTGATTTTAGATTATAATCAGAATAGCACGATTTCAATGTAGCAGGTCCCGAAAGTAAAGCAGTTTACGTTGCATCGAAAGAAAGATGCACTGCCTGAGACGAGAATTGTCTAGTGTAATTTAGCCTCAGAATGGTCGCTGGGAATTTGTTAATAACACACATTTTCAAAGCGCTGGTGTAGTCTTAGTCGATTTATGGAATGAAACGCGTCCTCTGAAAATTCTTCAAACGATGACGAAAAAAGGTTTTGTATTGCGCTGACAACAACAGTTAAGTTGAGATACTGTAGCTGGAGTTAAGAAGCTTTCGAAATTTTGCCTACATCATTTTTTGAATATGTGATTTGCGGAGACGAAAAAAAAAACATTTTTTTCTATTTATTTTATTTTTTTTCATTTATTTTCATTCCATTCATTTGACTTGTTTTTTATCATTGAAAAATACCAAATATAACATAAGACTAATTTAAAAATGAATAAAGGAACAATGCAATTATTTCCTTTTTTTGCAATTACAATATATGGAAGAATGTTCACGTGGACAATAGGGGAGGGGTATAGTAAATGTCCACGCTTGTCCACGAGGAGAGGGAGGAGGGAGTCTAATAGCGTTCTTTTTCTGTCCACGTGGTATGTGGACAGCCCCTTATGATAGTCCGATATCCCTCCCCCTCATTAAGAGGGGCTACCATACAATGAAACACAAATTTCTGCTCGAGAACTAATCAAACAAATGGAATCAAACTTAGCATATAGAGGTTCTAGGGATCGATAAAAGTTTCTGTGGTAGTTTGACACTTCTCCCCTTTTATGCCCAAATGGTTTCTGAACTGCATAAACCCCTTTTCTCATATCTGTCTACATATTATGTAATAAAACCAGAACGAACAAAATTATTTCAATATTTCTGGCTACTATAATCATTCCATTATTACAAATAATAAAGGGTGTGTCACATCAAATTGCATCACGGAAAAAACGCTGTAGAAATTCGCCCAGTAGACCGATTCTTTTGAAAATTTTAGACAGTAAAATAAAAACTATTAAACAACTTTTGGCATTTTCTTTTTATTCATACTTCGAGCCCAAGCCCGTATGCTCGCACCTTCCTCTTTACTCCGCCCATAAGGTTCTGTACAACGTCAGGTTGTAGTTTTTTTTTGAACAGAAATCCATTTTCTCTTGAAGTCCGCCTCCGATTTGACAACTTTTGGGTTCTTCCGGAGGGCCTGCTTCATAATCGCCCAATATTTCTCTATTGGGCGAAGCTCTGGCGCGTTGGGCGGGTTCATTTCTTTTGGCACGAAGGTGACCCCGTTGGCTTCGTACCACTCCAACACGTCCTTTGAATAGTGGCACGAAGCGAGATCCGGCCAGAAGATGGTCGGGCCCTCGTGCTGCTTCAATAGTGGTAGTAAGCGCTTCTGTAGGCACTCCTTAAGGTAAACCTGCCCGTTTACCGTGCCGGTCATCACGAAGGGGGCGCTCCGCTTTCCGCAAGAGCAGATCGCTTGCCACACCATGTACTTTTTGGCAAACTTGGATAGTTTCTGCTTGCGAATCTCCTCCGGAACGCTGAATTTGTCCTCTGCGGAGAAGAACAACAGGCCCGGCAGCTGACGAAAGTCCGCTTTGACGTAGGTTTCGTCGTCCATTACCAGGCAATGCGGCTTCGTCAGCATTTCGGTGTACAGCTTCCGGGCTCGCGTCTTCCCCACCATGTTTTGCCTTTCGTCGCGGTTAGGAGCCTTCTGAACCTCTGCGTACATACACTCCCGCTGCTTGGTCCGCTGGTGGAATGAACTTGATAAATTCAGCTTATTGGCGACATCCCGGCCGAACTTCTCGGATCACGTCTAAACTGCTTAACTACGCGCTTGTGATCTTTTTCACTGACGGAGCCTCCATTTTTGCCGTTCTTCACCTTCCGGTCGATGGTTAGGTTCTCGAAGTATCGTTTTAGTACTCTGCTGACCGTGGATTGGACGATTCCCAGCATCTTACCGATGTCCCGATTGTCACATCGGATTCTCGAAATGAGTGCACAGGATTAATTCACGACGCTCTTTTTCGTTCGACGACATTTTTCCAAATTTACGAAAAATTCACAGTGAAGCATGGTCAACGTGATCTATACACTCTTATCTGATTATAAGTGAAAGCTGAAGATATAATTCCTAAAAATTAAATTTCTACAGCGTTTTTTCCGTGATGCAATTTGATGTGACACACCCTTTACAACCCTAGGTCGTACGAGCTCAATCGGATTTATATTCCAAGTGCATTTTGCTTGAAAAAAAAATCTTGCAGCTTTTTCCCATGCTGTCGTTTTTTCCCATGCTATCAAACGTTTCTCCTATAAAAGGAGCAAACATTTTCGTGACTCGGGCATTGTTTATTTACCTTTTGTGACCAAACTAAATTTGAAATAAATGTTGTAATTTGGGTAATTCGTTCTTTTCAGTTGGTTTAATGAAAGAAAAAAGTTCAAATACTATAATTCTAGTGTTCAGAATCATTAATACCTAACATTTGACGAGAAGTAAAATTGAATTTTAATTGAGTTTAGAAGTTAATAGTACCGAAATTTCATTATTTACCAAAATGTCAGTTGTCATGGAAAAATGTAGTTTATTCATTTTATAATTTCAATTATTTTTCCCTTCAATAACAATACTTTGTCTTTGTAGTGAATTATTAAAAGAAAAGTAACACTTTTTTCCCCTCCTGATTATTGGATTTCTTTTGATATTTCTATTGGATTCTTTTTGACAACCAATTTGATTCTATCCGCATGATCCAGATACAACCCTTAAAATCAAAATAAAAACTCATAAATGTAAAGGCCAAAAGTGTGGCGGCACATTTTTGGACAGCGGCACGTAGCAATGTTTTTGTAGACAGCAGCACATAATCATACGTTTGTGAAACAAAAATATTGGAATCATAAAATTTTGTCAGGCGTTTGATAACAAAAATATCCCGAAAATGTGATGCCATCTGACGATTCTAGCTGGCAGAAATATATTGGAAGCGGAAGGTTTAAGCTGTGAATCAAGAATTATCCGAAAGAAACGCTTCGATGTCGTTTGACATTTTGATCCGTTGTTGTGGTGCATTTTGGACACGCATAAGGGCATCTTACCTCGCTTATTTAACCCTCCTGTACTCACGTGCAAAATCATAACTCGTATACTCGCGCACGGTGTCACGGACCGAAAGTTGAACTTCTCTGTAATGTTGCGATTGTGTATTTTTTAGGCTTTATTGGTTGGACAGGTCGGACTCCGGTCGGATTATCCGGAGTATTGAGTTTTTTTTTCACTCCGGATAATCGAATCCTCCGGATAATCGAGTCATGAAAAAAAAAATTCTCTCGGTAGACGTAATATAAATATGATTTGCACTTATTTCTCAAACGGTTTTATCTAGGTTGACCCGTTCGTATGTTTGTGACTTTGTAACTTTGTAACTTTTTATGTAGGTACAGCGCTCAATAGAAATTTAACCTGTTGACCGAAATTTGTCTGAAATTTGGAACATATGTTCATCTCTGGAGTCATTATAAAACTGCGTATTCCATGATTTTGAAAATCCAAGACGGCGGTCGCTACAAAATGGCCCCATATATATTTTTTTTCGAAACCTCATCAATATTGGTATCAAAATATATATTTTACTAGCTGACCAGGCAAACGTTGTTCTGCCAAATAAACTATTTCTAGTGAATATTTTTGGTGTTGAATAAAACACACTAATGTATTGTAAGTGTGTTTGAATATTTTAACGATCTTTAAAATAAATCGAATGTGACTGATAAAAAAACGAATTAAATGATTTGAACGAAAGGTTATATGATGTTTCTTGGTGTATTTCATTAACGTAACTGACATGTTTGATCTCTTAAAAGTTGAACGTCAACTGAAAAAAGTAATATAAGTTTGTCGTAAAGTAGAAAAAATGAAATATAAAAAATCAATATTTATTGCTGTCTCCTTGTTAGAAAATACGTGCATGTGATTTTCAATATGGCTTAGTTTATAACAGCTTGGTCTCGTTCATAAATTGGAAAACAGCGATACGCCAGCTAACTTCAATGGAGCTGATTAATCGGCCTGTTTGGAATCGCGTTATTTTATCGTTGTCATTCAATCGAGGTGTATTCACATCGGTAATCTAAGTTTGAAACACAGCCATATTACTTCCTTTATTCATGGATGTTTTTATTACTCTTCACCGATTTGTAGAACTCAATATTCATATATGCATATGAGTGATCGGATTTTACAATTCGATCGAAATCGACTTTTACAATCTTAAATTCGTTCGCCTTGTCGCGAAACAATGGTCAAAATAAGTCATCCGTATTTGTGGTTCAATTTACTCTCTATCTGATCGGCATAATTCCGGAAATAATTCTAAATTGTTGAAATTTGAATGAAAATTATTATTCGATTTCGTTTGGATGCTAAATTTGTTTTGGATGTGTTTGAATGCTAAATTTTGCGTGTTTATTCCACCCGAAAAACCATTACTATTTTTGCTTCATAGAAATGGAACATGGAGACCAATGTTGTTTACGTCGAATTGCGTGGCAAGGTTGTCACATTTGCTCAACTCGATTGGACTTGAGCTTGAACAGAATGCAAAATTGCGCTTTTTCCATTCAACAGAATACAACCAACAATATGTGGGAACGAATACGATCGAACTTCAATTTGTGTTTGAACACACGCGCAATGTCATGACAATGCATTGCGCTTTCGCCTGGCTATAACTAAAGCTGTGTCAGCGTTGCTCATGATAGTGTCTCGCAAGTGAATGTATTATTCCTCGCACCGTTTTTGTTGATTGTGTAGTAAGAATTGCAGTCGTTCAATCTCTACCTTCGCGTATATGTCGACCATAAATTGTTGGCACAGCTTACGATATCTTGAATTGGCGTTTCTTGACCATGTCAAATCACCATATGATAAACAAAAAAATCCATCGAGCGCGCCCTCTGTTTGTTTCGTCGCATGTTCATAAATATTAAATCAAAATGAGAAATGATGTTCATAATGAATTAAGTATCTGTGACGGGGTCTCGTTGGTCTAATGTTTATGCAAGAGATTTTTCGTTAAAGAAACCCTTCTGATTTGCACTGTAGTCACGTGTATTCTTGAGCTTGCCACTCCAGAATACATTCAAGGCGTATTGTTCGTCATAGAAATCTCAACTATTTACTAATAAAAATGACGCAAGTAGTACTACGTTGAGAAGGCAAACCTTGGGAACGTTAGTGCCATTGAAGAAGAACATAGCGAGGGTCGTATGAACGGTGTGTGTCAACGATGAATTCCAGATTATTGTTTTTTCTTCGCATTAAATTTCTCGTGTCACCGTGCTATCATGATTCCAGCAGCGCTTGTGCTTTGGATCTACACACGTGCTCTTCAGCTGATATTTGATCAGGATTGATGGCAATAGCGTGATTGTCATTTTGTAATCCGAGCAAATGTGTTTTGAAGAATTTCGATAACTCATTGTGCTCATTCAAAAAGGCTTCCAGCTCGTCGGAGATGCTCCCTGCTTTAGATGAATTGATGTTACTTGTGTATTTGTGGATGTTCAATGAAGCGGGCGTTACGCCATCATTCATTGAACAACTTAAATGAATTCGTTCTGTTGAAAAAACGAACAACGGTTAAATTATTAGAATATTTTTGACACAAAAATAATAGAATCGCAATTAAAAATAGGGAATTGGGGTCAAAATTTAAGGTTATGGTATGTATGGTATGAAGTCAAATTTTTGAAAAAAATATCCAGATCTTTTTTTCTGCATAGAGCCACCCTATTCGTTATTAAATGTATGGTTATCGGTAGCCTACCGGTATCATATATAGTTTACAACCTATTCTCATACCTACCAAGTATTTTGAGTATAATTTCATCAAAATCGGTGACACCGTGACACGAGATTTTTATATATATAGATTAAGGCACATGTGGCGTTAGCCTGACGGGGCCGGGAGTCCAATATTATGACAATTTTTGTCTTACAACTATGTTAGTGATATGTAACCGATTACTCACGGTTGGCTCGAGGTTAGTATTACAAAGATTCTCATAATTAGGATGTTGCAGTCTCCAGTGCTCTGTATGTGTGGCCGACACGGGATACTTCCTATTGGGGTGCAACTGACCATTAATCAACGACGCCCCCCTAATCTGTACCTCATGTTAATCGTGGTGCATCTCTCTTGACTCGAGGAATCCAGGGTAGAATGGTCACTGGGCAGTACAATCTTCAGCTCGTGTAGAGTTGTCATGAGCGGTACAACCTTTGGCTCTTGTTGAATGATCAGTGGCCTACACAACCCTCGACCTGTGTATCTGTAAAGAGTATGTGTATGTATTGCCGCGACTAAGTAAAAGTTTATCGATTGGATAGGAGGGATATAAGTTCTCGATAAGATATAAAGTTCTCGATTATTAGAACAGAGCAGATTATCAAAAATCCAACTCCAAGATGGCCGCAGTCCCCAAACAACTAATTAATTTTTAAATGGTTTCATTCAGCTTGAACTGTTTGTATGTATGTTTGAATGTTTGTAGGGTTGTTCCACATTAATAGAAAATTGAACCCGTTCCTGTTGACTGATTGATCTGAAATTTGGAAGACACCTTTAATTCTACTGATATTATAAAACTAAGTATTCCAAGATCTTGAAAAATTCAATTTGGCCGTCGCTAAAAAATGGCTGAATGATTTAACTTGGAGAACACGAAACATAATAAACAACATAACAACATCGCCGCCACAAAATTGTCGACTATGTATTTTTTGCAATCCCCTCAATATTGATATAAAATGAAATGATTTGACTAATAGAATAGAATAGAATAGAATACAGTACATCATGAAAATATTCCAAAGAAAATTAAATAAGAAATAAACGTTGGATTTTCATTATCCACAGTTAGTTGTTTTATCATATACCCCATCGATTTTATTTTAGACTCATCATTGCCCTAAATTAATGAAGGAACGGATGTGATAACTATTAACTGCTACTTGTCTAATTATTTCCTAGCTTTTAGTACGTTAAACCGTTTAATTTAAATAGTTTTTATTTTAATTATTTTTTGCTAATTTTCAGTAAATTATCTGTATCATCAATATACTTCTCTATATTAAAACCATTCAAAAAATTATATGTTTTTTATTTTTATTTTTTACCTAACTTTCTTCGGAGTATTTTGATGATGTACTGTATTTTATTAGACAAATATTGAGGGGATTGCAAAAAATACATAGTCGACAATTCCGTGGCGGCGACTTTTTCGAATTTATGTTGTTCATAGTGTAGTGTATTTCCCAAGTCAAGCCATTCAGCCATTTTTTAGCGGTGGCCAAATTGAGTTTTTCAAGATCATGGAATACTCAGTTTTATAATGACAGTAGAATTAAAGGTATGTTCCAGATTTCAGATCAATCAGTCAACAGGAACGGGGTCAATTTTCTGTTAATGTGTGACAACCCTACAAAACACTCAAACATACACACAAACAGGGCAAACTGAATGGAACCATTAAAAAGTAATTGTTTACTTGGGAACTGCGGTCACCTTGGATTTGGATTTTTCATGATCTACTGTATTCTACCAGTCGAGCTCTTTCATCTGATACCCATATTGATGGAGCTTTGAAAAAAAATGGCGCTATTTTGTGCTGGCGGTCATTTTTGATATGCATTTTTCATAAATAACTGTGTTCTACTAGTCGAGCCCTTTCATTGATACCCATATTGATGGGGTTCTGAGAAAATATGTAATCCGCCATTTTGTAGTGGCCGCCATCTTGGATTTGCATTTTTCATAAATAACTGTATTCTACTAGTCAAACCCTTTCATTTGATATCCATATTAGCTATTCAATATGGAATTATTATACAGATTATTCAAAATTTCCGAAAAACTAAAATAAAATACTTCGGATAATCGAGTCTAAAATTCCGGATAATCGAGTCCGACATGTATTTATTTGAAGAAGAGGGTATAATCGTATGGGAAACTGGTAAAGGTTCTGGAATATCAAGTTTGCATATTTCTGATATTCTTCGTCTATGTGTTCTTGGTAAACAAAGAATTAATGCCTGTTTTTTGATGGGACATAAAAAGATGATTTAGAAGGATTCCTAGGAACTTCCTGCGACTTGTTTTCTTGCCGATATAGTTCAACAAATATGTTAAATAATAATGTATCCCCGAAACGTTCATTAGATTGTAAGAAATAACCATCAGCCACCGATTAATTTATAGTTTACAGTTTACAACTCTTCCTCAAGTGCAATTCTTTCACAAGTGTGTGTATATGTGTTACCATCGTATTTCGCGAGTGAATATACAAAAATATACAAAAACAAACATTGACATAATGCCAGAATAATATTCAACAAATATTCCACACCACTAACATTTATTTATGCATGTGACTTTTTTCCTATTTTAGAATATTGTTCAATGAGAACAATATTCTAAAATTGGAAAAAAGTCACTTGTCCAAAAAAGTTACTCCTATACTCGCTTCGGTGTGTTACCGAATGTGGTAAAAAAGTGACACACGTCCAGTTCTTACCAACACATGCGATATGCTATACGATGACGAAGCTATAGAGAATCGCAAAGTCGTAGTGTTGATGTTTTCTGAGAAATGAACGAATTGATTCACATACAACATCCACGTCAAGTTCACGTCCCGTCACGTTACGTCAGTCATTCTACCATGCAATTCTTATGAAAACATTCACATACACAGGCAACGTAACGACCCGTCAGCATACGTTCAACGAAAGCAACCGGAAGGATTTGTAGAAAAGAATACGGTTCGTTGGGTTTTTGTCTGGGCTTTGTGTCTCGGCTTTTGTTCCGATTTTGGTTGTATTTTTCATTCCAGCATATCTCTTAGTTCTAAATTTCGGAGTCAAAATCATCCGCGATTAACTGAGAAAAATAGTGTACATATTATTATTATTGTCGAATAAGTGTTGGGACTATGAGGTTTAATGATTTGCATTTAATTTTTCCAAATTTAGAACTGATTTTAGGTATGCTGATTCGAAAGAGGGCATTGCAATTTAATACTGTTGTAGGTGGCGACACCATGAATAACATTGAATAAATAATTTGTTTGACATTTGACGTGACGGTACTGCTGCAAGCGTAGACTGCATGCGTGAATTGGTGAGGACGGTGACGGAACGTGGACGTTCTTTTCCGTAACGTTCTATGTGAATCGCACATTATTGATTTCTCTGTCTCACAGATCTATGCGCGAGTATAGGAGTGTTAAAGATGTAAACATTCTAGCGGAAGGCATGATTGTCTTTTTCTTTTTTTTTCTTTTCTCTATTATAGTGACTTTCAACACAACACAACATATTATTTGGAATAATGTCGGGAGTGAGAATTGAACTCGTGATCTCTGCATAAGAGGTATGGAGGTATGATACCACTACGCCAGATCGCCTCCACACGGCATGATTCTGTACTACCAATGGAAATAACTAGATCGCTCACAGTTAACCCCTTCGCGTACGATTTAATTTTCAAAAGAGCGGACAGATGCAAACACTTCGATAGGTCACGTATCGAACAATTTTACTGCTCTGCTGAACGTCTTAGCGCCTTGTGATATGCAAGCGCACCACGAGAGAAACTCGATATTGTACGTTTTGGCACAATCATTTCACATCGGAGTGAGACTCGATGTTGTACGTGAAAGGGTTAATGTGCGCTACTTCCATAATTCACATGTCGGTGAAGAAATTCGACTATATAGCAATTCCACCTCAAATCAGTCGAAAAACAGCAAATTTTGACCGGATAGTCCTAGGATAAAACTAACTAACAAAACTAATGTTATTTTTTTCTAAATAGTTCAATTTTTTCCAAATAATATTTATTCGGGACAATCAGGACAAAACGAAAAACTCAAGGAGTTATTAAAACGACACTATGTACTTACATTCGTTCACTAACCGAACTATGTCTTTCTTTCTTTCTTTGTTTTTAAGAGGCTTTAAACTTTGCAGTTCATTCGCCTCTAAACTATGTCGAGTAACAGCGAATAATATAATAATTTTTTTCCGCTTCTCAACATTTCTCGCGTAACTTTTGAAAAGGTCCTAAGTAACAAATGTAAACAAATCGAGTTAATGGATGCACACCATTAGTTCTCAATCATTGAACGCATCGCGAAAACGACCGTTCAAGTATCTATCCTTTTCACCTTTTTATCACCGATATAAAATATGTCCAATGTACAGATTCTAATTTTAAGCACTCAACTGTTACTTCGGACGCCACTTTCTTCTGACAATCGATAGGTCCGAAGTAACAAAGCAATCAAAACAACACGAAGTCGCACTTCGGACGTTTTCAGTTTTTGTTATTTTCGAGTGTATATACCGTTTTAGTGCAATTCTACGAGTGATAACAATAAAGATCTGCTTTTACCACGAAGTGCAAGTATTTGGATCGTTGTTCAGTAGTTATTTTCAAATTTTCATCGTGCAACGTAATTTGTCCAATGTACAAAGCGGTCAGTCAAAACGTCCAATGTAACATTTTTCGCTCGGAGGCTTCAATTTCAAACTAAAATCATATTACAACAGTTACGATTCGTTTTTCAAAGTTATTATTGGCTGCTAGTGGTAAAAGTAGTGATAAAGATCGATTCCTTTTGAAACAATTCGCGGAACAATGTTACGGTCTTTAATTTCGTTTTTCTCGAGTTGATGTGAATGTTACCTTTTCAAAAGTTACGCGAGATTTGTCGGCACTTTTACCGTTCGGTCCACTTGTATTTAACACCTTGGTGGCCATGCTTGACGTATGTGCACCGTATTATAAATATAAACATCGTCTTCAGATTTGCGTCTCTAGAGACGAATGAACTCTCAGAGTTTAAAGTCTCTCTAATTCAATACCTTCCTTCCTTCCAGATTTGCGTGTTTCTGCTCAGAAGCACCAATCGCGTGTGTTTATTTTGCTCGTCCCATTCGTGATAAATACGCGTATGAGGCGCGCGTAATACGCGTGTGTATTATTCGCTCATAAAGCATGATTCATACAAATTCTTTTCATTGCATGGTGAAATATATTTGAAAACCATAATTGTGAGTGGCGGTATTGAAGTGCGTTAATCAATTTCAACAATTGTGATTTTCAGCTCTTTAAGTGACATCAAACGGAAATGGAAAATGTGAATGAACTTCCAATTGAGGTAATTTTCCAATGCTACACAGTGCTCATGTTCTTATTTGAAACAACCGCTCGTTCCCGACAGGTTCTAACGCGAATTTTTGACTATTTCGATGTGCGTGAAAGAAGACATGTCTCGGCCGTCTGCACTTTGTGGCGCGACATCCTGCATTCGGTTCGATTTCAGCGCCAATGCCGCACATTTCTCGATGGTCGTTTCGAAGAAGAGTTTACTGAGTCTGAAAAAACTGTTCTTCAAAGCTGTCGAAATCTTTCAATTATCCTTTGGGACGAGGAAAACGAATCAGTATACGATTACGAAATCGAAGACGACGCAGAAGGGCGGGAGAAGGAGGAAATTATCCCTCTGACTTATTTGTTCAATCCTACCCCGCAGCAGAATATAACAGATTTGATATTTAGCCAAAAGCTAGACCTGGAAAGACTTGACCTTAACAGTACATTCGTGTCCTGCCGGGAAATTCTACAGGATCGATTGGAGAAATTGGAAAACCTAAAAGAATTGTCGCTCTTGTTCGATTTTCGGCCAGTTTCTAGTTCCCAAGAGGTTGATCCTCAAGTCTGGAGTATACGACACAATCGTATAGAAACACTTAGGATAGGTCTATTGGATGACATACAGCCAATAACGTTAACAGCGCCAAACCTAACTATCTTAGACCTCAAACCAAAGTGTCCCTGGATTCTGGACATAATAAGATCCTACAAGCATCAGCTTCAAAGTTTGAAAATCGATTTTCAGAATGTGGAATCGATGAGTACTCTAATGATGATGGAATTCCCCTGCCTAACACATCTAAATGTGCAGATGCTGGAAGACAAGGACAATCAGATTCGATACGCTCGCACCCGGAATCGATTCGTCGATGAGGAGATAGAAGAACGCTTCGTAAAGGGAATGCCAAAACTGAAACAATTGCTGCTGACAAGCAACCTGATGTTCTTCCGTATTGCCAAAGCACTCGCCAAATATGCTTATCAATTGGAGGAAATCAGCCTGGAAGAGCAACAAATGGATTACGAGTTGCTTAAGGTTGTGGAGAGGATACCGAAGCTGAGAGTTAGTATCTATTCTTCATTACTCCAAGTATCTGCGTATGACTTTTTCTTTTGCTGTATTTTTTTTCCTATATTAGCGCTTGACAATGTTGCGCTGTGAGGTTATGGATTTAGGACAGGTTCATCCCACCCTTAGTTTGCCGCCCTGCCTTAGTGAGCTTGAGCTTCTCCACAGCAAATCGAACTTAGTATTCAACAAAGGCCTCGCCGGATTGAAATCGCTCAATGTGTGTGCTTGGACTTCGAAGAACCACAAAATATTACACAAGATTTGTAAAAATCTTCCAAACTTGGAACATCTCACGGTGGCGTTCAATTCTCCGGTTAGCAGCTGTGTTTGGTGAGTTTTAGAGATGTAAAAAATTAAACCGTATTTTTTCTGTTTTTTTTTTAAAGAAATTGGAGAACACAGCACTTCGCCATCTGCATAGGTTAACCAAACTTAAAACTCTCACGATGACGAGCATGGAGCTAAAATTGCTGCATTGGAAACATTGTTCGGTCGTTCCTAGCGTCCAGAGGTTGACATTCGAAAACTGTACATTGCATCAGTCCATGTTCCGGCCAATAGTCGAGCTGTTTCCTTCACTGAAAGAGCTCTACCTCGATAGATGTGAATTCAAATACTGTGATAACGATAACGATAGTGATAATGATGACAGTGAGGATAGAGACAATAAATCAGTAGAGCAACTGCGTGAGCTATTCCCGTTGTGTCGAGTTTCGTTCAGAAAGTGGCTCCCCATATGAGTAAGATGTTGATTTTGAAAATATTTATTGAGAAGTACACAGTGCGTTGTTCGATCTATATCACAGCCATCGTAGGTGTAGGAAAGAGATGTGGTACAAATAAAAATAAATAAACATTCACCGGATTGTGTGCTTAATTCATAAGCATAAAGAAAAAGAAGAAATATATACCCCTAATATCTCCCCTTGTATTTCGATGGGCAGGTGAAACGAAAGAGTATCTTCTGGAGGAAAACATAATGAACGCCGGTATATAAACGGCCGCGCAATTTCGAGCGAGCTCAACATCCTTACCTCACCCTTACCAGAAGGATGTTATCTGTCACTTTTTGCAGATGATACGGCAATCATGGTGAAGGGAAGGATGCCAAGAGAACTTAAAAACCAACTCCAGCGATGTCTTGATAGTCTTATAAAATACATGGAGGAGTGGAAATTGAAAATAAACTCAGCAAAGACTCAAGCGCTGATGTTTCTCCATAGACAGTCCGCAAAACTAATTCCTCCTGAAGACTGTACATTAACGGTTCTGGGCACCCAAATTGGTTGGTATCGCGATGTAAAGTACTTAGGAGTTGTACTTGTTTCGAAGCTTCTATTCCGATCATATGTTGATCAAATTAAATCAAAATGTGGAACTCTGATTAAATGCTTATACCCAATAATCAATCGAAGATCAAAACTGTCCAGACCAAATAAGTTGGCAGTGTTTAAACAAATAATTGAACCGGTAATTACATATGCATCACCAGTTTGGGAAACATGTGCAATGATGCATAAAAACAAGCTTAGAGTAGTTCAGAATAAAGTGCTTAGAATGATCACCAATGCTCCTTTTTACGCGAAAAACAACCAAATCCACGAATAGCTGAATCAACAATCATTCAATGTAACTATCATAAATAAAAAAGACAAATTCGTTCAAAAATGTTTTGCATCTGATCACCCCCTTATAAGGGATCTTTATGTATAAATTGTAAATATTTTTAGGTTAGATTAGGTTAGGGTAGATTAGTTTAGTTTTTTAGTCGAGCGAGCTCATTCTTAACTTGGACATTCTTTGTGTGGACACCGACTGGACAACATCGTTGCTGGACGGACTGGACGGCGAGGGATCGAGTGCCTTTCTCAAGGCAAGAGGGCGGAGGTGGTAGCGCTGGAGTAGAATAGAGTAGAGTTTTCAAAGGGCCTTTCTCAAGGCTAGAGACGAATGAACTGCAAAAGTTTAAAGTCTCTATAATTCAAGACCTTCCTTCCTTAACTTGGATGCAGAAGAGCACGCAGTGGAAAGCAGCAGCGGAAGAACCAACTTTTCGGACATTAGTGGAGTACAGATCGGGCACAGCAGCAGCAACAGAGGAACCGACCATTTGGACAGTAGCGGAGCACACATCGGACAGCAGCAGCAGAGGATCCAACCTTTTGGATAGCAGCGGAGTGCGCATCGGGCAGCAGCAGCAGAGTTCACTCGTACAGTAGCGGAGCGTACTTTTGGGACAGCATCAGCGGAGCACACATCGAGCAAACGTCAGAGCAAATGGTAGCGCGAACAATTGTAAAAACAAAAAGGCAGATGAGTAATACGCAGCAGCTCAGTGTGCGGGTGGCAAACCCGGCATTGACCCTTTGGGGCACCAAAATTCAAGAATTTTCAATAGCAATTTTTCCCCGTATTATATTTCATCTTTCAATTGAGTAAAAAATCACAGGAGGGTTATGTCCGAGACACGACCGCATAGTTGACGTAGGATTCCGTTAGGCTATCTGTTGATTTTTGATATGTTTGAACGATGAATTTGTTAAACTCTTTGATAATGATTTGGTGGCTCTGAAAAGGGCTGTTTTGTTTGTTGTTGGGTATTGTTTATTCACTCCACCAGTGTCTATCGAGTGATAATGACAGTAATGAGGACAGAAGGATGGTAAACAGTCATTGGATGGTGCGTATCAGACAGAAGATGCCGAAGTGGAATGAGATATGATGAAAACCGCCATCTGTGACCCTAGACGAGATGCCTCCTGTGTTATGTACGGATGAAATAAAGAGAAAAAAAACTCACCAATGTAATACAAGATAATTACCAATAACGACCCCACCGTTGGTCGTAAATTTTTAATTAATTCCAACTGTGATAAGCCTCTCCACAAGATCCCACAGAAACGTATACGGTTTAAAAACATCTTCAAATTCACTGTACAATTTGAAACCGATTCTTGAAAGACCCACTTCATGATGAACTGTAAGGGTGGGTTTAGACTAGTGATATATTCATATGAAGAAATATGATGAGATTTATAGAAATCGCATCGACCGTTTACACTAGCGTGAACTTCTATAATGAATATATTCATATCTTCGGTGAATTTATTCACCTGAAGTAGAACTGCATCCAACTTTAGTGATTTCTCACCAGTGAGAAATTCACAAGCGTTTACATACGCTGAATTTATTCAAGTTATATATACATCGAATAAGTGTATCATATTTATTCTCACCCGTTTACACCTATTTTCACGTGAATAAATCCATCTATAGCTAGATCTACTTCATGTGGTACAACGCATCAGATGTATTAAATCATAAACTTCTGGTAGGAGGTACCGTGCACTTGATCCAGTGTTTGAGTCGCACAATACTCCAGTGGGTGGGATCACCCCATAAATTGGTTTCACAGTAGTATAATGAGCACTCCATCGAGTTTGCGACAATCTCTTAACAACACACCTGTGTGGTTCAGAAACATTTCTCAACGATCAGTTCAAGCTGCAAAAAACGAGTAAACAGATTAAACAGCTCCAATAATGTCACACACTTTAGATTCTTAGCGGAATCATGTTGTCCTTATAACCCCAAAGAGTTGTCTACAAACCCTATGGACACGACTTTTTTGTTTTGCTTTCTCAACAATACCTGAACTCCTTCATTTGATCCTGACATGGGTGGAGCGGTCGTTATAGTATGAGCGGAACTTCTAACTAAACTCTCTAGCTATAGTAAGATTGCAGCTGTTGGGTTATCACCTACGCCAACTTCTTCACCTCATTCTTCTTCTATTGAGGATCTTTACAACTTGCGAGTAAGTTTTTTAAATTAGATCGACAGACTAGATGCTGTCGCAACAAACAGGTACAAGTGCAAGTCATGTTACATTTTTATTACAACCATGGATTAGTCATCTCCCAGGCTAATTAATTGGAATGACTGCTCGCTTAAGAGTAAGGTCATCGAGTTCACTGACTTCTTAGTGACAAACAGCATCGACATAGCTATCGTTACCTAGACACATTTTAAACCGAAACTTAACTTTCGAGTTTCTAATTGTCATCTATTGAGAATGGATCGTATCGGTTCTGGTGGAGGAGTGTTGCCCTAGCCATCAGAAATGACATCAGATATCGATTTTTACCGTGCCTGAAACTCAACATCATCGAAACTATAGGAGCGGAAGTCACAACATCGATTGGGCCTATTATCGTGATCCAAACAGACGTCAGTCAGAGATGGGACGGCGTTACTTCTCAAAAACTGTATCATCAAGCTGACACGAAGACAGTCAAAATGAAGTGACTCTAAATGATCTACAGTACGAGCACTACAGGATTCTTAGTCCGGCCACCCCCACTCGCATTTCTCTTTCTGGAGTACATTTTACATCGATTTCTTCATTTCCCACATAGATCGTCACATCGGTGATTATATTGCCCTTAACGAATTGAGTTCGGATCACTTCCCAGTGATGATTAAACTGGGAGTAGATGTCGTAATCAGGAAGCCGCAATGTAGGTGGGACTATCATCATACGAATTGAGTGGAGTCCCAGCAGCTTATCTCCCGAAGATATCGAAGCAACAGTCAGCTCTATTCAAACTGCAGTGGATTAGGCTCGCCACATCCACATCCCAGAAACGATTCAAGTGAGTAACTCTGTTCAAATTGATTCTGTGTGGTACGGTCTGAAGTACTCAAGGCAGGGCGGCATGTGCTGACTATAGACGGCAACTCTACGTGTTGGCCGTCAACGTCAATGTCGACTTCTCGATGGCAACCCGCGCTATTACCTGCCTTCGACTCTTCAACCATCAAGCAGGTAAGACGTGCCTGGTTTTGTGATCCCTCTCCCCAGCGATAAACCGAAACCACACAAATTTCATTCATTACTTTCGGAATCTCTATCGAAGGCAGTACCAACGTACTGGAAATCGAAAGAGGAAACGACAATATAATCAGCTAACCAAGGTTATCCAGGCCAGAATGATTGATCTCCGTAACAAAAAAATTACAAAATCAGTGAACATTACATTAGTGAACTTCCGAAAAACTCCAAGCCATTTTGGAGGCTCGTTAAAATTCTCAAGACGAAATCTAAACCTGTTCCTCCTCTTCTTCAACCTGATAATTCAGAACGATTGACACTTGCTGAAAAGGCTAATGCAATTGACAACCATTCCGGTAGTTCACACAATCTTGACCATACCATTACAAGTACATTTGAAGCTTCGGTGAATGATACTGTAATGGCTAATGACAATGTCCATTCTGTACCTCAAGAGAATAAAATCATCTCGACTGAAGAGGTGATATCAGTTGTGCGCTCGTTGAAGAATATGAAGGCCTCCGTCTTCGATAGTATATTTAACATTGAGTTGAAACATCTTAGTAACAACTTATATAAAATTATGGCTTCTGTCTTTAACAGATGTCTATCACTTGGCTACTACGTCTTTCATTAAGGGTGCCAAATCAGAAAGCAGGTCACGTTTTTATGAAATAAAGTTAACGTAAATAACTATTTTTGCCGTGAACGATTTACATACCAAACGAATCGGAAATTCCCCAAGATTTGTTTGATTTTGTTCGATTTACATACCAAACGAATCGGAAATTCCCCAAGATTTGTTTGATATGCTATACATTACAATCCCATAGTCTGTATATGGTTTAAATTGATCAAAATTGGAAGCATTCCTATTTCCTCATACATTTGTTCTGTCCATTTGAGTGCTTTCCCGAACAGAGCTGTCACTAACGAGCAACTTATCGATGAGCATGGATCGAATGGTTTTCTCAAGGCAATGGGGGTGGTGAAGGAGGATATGAGGAAAGAGTAGAGTTTACTAAGGGCCTTTTTGAAGGTTAGAGACGAATGAACTGAAGAAGTTTAAAGTCTCTTCAATTCAACAAGGAAAGGAAAGAAAGGCAAACTTTCAGTATCGTTTTAGATACGAAACAATGAACATCGCTTGTTCTTCCTTGTTTTGCGCCATCACATGTCTTCGTTTCGGACTGAGCTGTGGACGCGACCAAATTACTCACTCGTTGATGTCTCTGGCATTGCAATCATTGCACCAAACCGACGCCATTGAATTAATGTTTTGAACTTCATAATTGTGTGGGGAATCATCAAGATAGGCTATCGTCAGCACACCAGGAAAATAAATGTTCTGGATATTGTCAGTGATTTGGTTTCGCATGACGGTAGGAAAACTTTCTCCACAAAGGATGACAGCTAAGCTGTTTTTAACTGGCAATATTAACAGAAAGGTTTCTGTTGAGAAGAGCGCGAAACAGAGATGAGTGTGTGTATATATAGTTGCTTCAAGCCATCGATATATGAATATTTGTGTGCGTACGTGCGTGCTTCATAACCCGTACGTAAAAATAGTGCATCTTCGCTACGCTGAAACCTCATTTGCAATAATATATATAAACAAGGAGGGGAGATAGCGGGAGTGAATTATTTACGCTAGGGCATTAGTAATGAAACTCTGGTGAGACAAATATTCCGCCATTTTCCAAGCAGTTAACATTGTTTGTTTACTGTTATCATGAAGGCTTCGTTGGTGCCTTTGACATTGCATCAATGCATTGAACTGACGCTATGGTGGAGCAAGTATTAGGGTTGTGCACCAAAAAAATATTTGGGGAATACCAAGTTATTCAATAAGTTATAATAAGTCATTAATGTTTTTGGGTTCGCATGCAGATAGAGTTTATTTCGCTTATTTAGTAATGTAAAGTAAATGTCGTTCTGGAATTTTGTATGTGATTTGGTTTTGCTTGCCAGTAGCAAAACTAAGGATGACAGCTGTGATTATCTCGAGCATGTATTGTTCTGCGAGCACAAGAATGAACCATCAAACAATTATCGTCAAATGATTCTACAATAAAAAAAAACATTTCAGGGCGACCAAACTGGTAGAATGGTTATTTCAAAATTTGCGTAGCATTATAAAATAATATCCGCAGTTATAAACAAACGACTTGAATTAAACTACAGCGTAGTTCTACGTCAACAATGTGGTCGTGTCTTGGACACAACCTGCTATAATTTTTCTTGTCGTGTAATCAGAGCACGCTTTCTTTACACGTCAAAAATCGAAATACAAGTCATTTAGTCGCGGTCATAAAATTGTTTTCGAAATGTCGCGGATTGACTTCGAAACTAAAAAGAAAATTCTGCCCAATTGGTGCACCGAAAAGAGTATTACACACCATAAAATAGCAACAACAAAAAATCAAAATTTGTCCAGAAAGTGTTAAAGGAATCGCCGCAATATTCGGTTATGAGTGTTCTTTCGAGGATCTCAGCAGAAGTGGACGAAACCCCGGACCAAATAATGCCGAATTGGACCGAAAAGTTGTAAATTATGTTCAGAAGAACAGGTCTGCATCTATTTGTGATTTGGCCAAAAAGATCAAAACCAGTATTGGGATGATTCAGCGGATTAAACAGAAACATGGTCTAAAGACCTATAAAAAGCAAAAAGTGACCAAACAAATACCGGAGCAGCAAGATCGCGCTAAAACACGAGCTCGAAAGCTATATGAGCGTATTTTGAACAAACCCAATCAGTGCATTCTCATGAATGACGAAACATACGCCAAAGAAGATTCCAGAACGCTGCTGCCGGGATCTCAATTTTCTACCAAATCGATTGGAGAGAATGTACCTTTAGCGGATATGACTGTTGCGATGGAAAAATTCGGCCAAAAAGTGCTCGTTTGGCAAACCATTTGCACGTGTGGCATGCGTTCGTCAACTTTTTTCATAAAAGAGACTAAAAATGCTCAAATTTATGGGGAATAATACTTAAAGAAGAGATTGCTTCCACTTTATAGAAATCACGAGGTTTCTCCTCTATTCTGGCCGGATTCGGCATCGGCACATGCCAAATCTGCTTTACAATGGTATTCGGAAAACAACATCATGTTCGTCAAAAAAGACCTCAACCCACCTAACTGTCCCCAGCTGCGGCCAATTGAACGTTACTGAGCAATTGTCAAGGTCAAGTTCATGAAGGAAGGTACAGTGTCTCAAAATATGTCAGAGTTCAAGAAGAATTGGTCTGTAGCGTCCAGAAAGTGGACAAAGACTACTGTGCAGAATTTGATGAGTGGAGTTAAATCTAAGGTTCGATCATTTTTTTAAAAATCAGCAATAAGCATGATTTTTTCATTTCATTGCTATGTAAACTTAATATTCTTTAATAAAATTCACTTTTGTAAACGCTTTCAGAACGTTTTCAGTTTTATTTTGATTTTTGAATGTTTTAGAATACTTTTCGATACACTCCTTAATCTGCTAAACTTCTGTACATATCTCACAAATTTAATGAACAAATTGAGAGCGTGATGCATGGATTTCGGATCAAATTACCATTGACAGCGCAATGTTGGATTATTCATTTTTTTGTTTATTATTTTTATGAGATTTTCTCTTGTGTTAATTTTGAATCACATGTATTAAAAATTGTAACCGCTATAGCTGAGTAATTGGTGAAGTTAATTTGTAAGCTAGTAGTAGTTATCTGTCCTCATGTCCATATTATTCTAGGAATTATTCCATTTTCATGACATTTTTTTTGCTTCCTTTTTTTCTTTTTTGTATAAAAAAAACTTTTAAATTTCAATTACAAAAACAGCTTAGCATTTGCTCTTATTGGTTATTCTGATTATTCGCAATACGCTACTAATAATATTGTGGCCTTACAAAACCTAAATGACTTTTTTTGTAGTTAATGAATTAATAACTGCTTAAACAATTTATTCCTACTCTCTTACTATTTCGGCATTTCTCTGTACTTCGAAGCTCGGACTCAAGGCAAGTACTTCATGCAAACGCAAAATTTTCGAATCTCTCGCGAGAAACGGTCGCGTAGAAAAAAAATGGGGCGAAAAACGGAGAAAACTGGCGATTTCTCTCCGTCATCGCGCACTTCAAAATTAGCTTGAGGGAATCTTTTCTCGGAAGCGTTTCTCTTGGATTGGTGTTTGGCAAATGCAATATGAAAATAATATGATCTCTGGGTTTCAATTCGGTCCTCCGAAGGAGGCTGGCGATCCTCCTTCTTTAGAGCGAATAAAACAAGGCCTTACAAAAAAATTCTAGAAGAGAAATCCTACTTGCATAGTAAAGAATGCATAAATAATAAATATAAATAGAAAACAAAAATAACATTTGAATCATTCAGTCACGCAAACACATGCGACTCACTTCCAACCCGCTTGAACTAATGTTAACCATAATTCTCACACGTTTTTCGATTTGAAATTAGAACAACAATTGGAGGGCTGGCGATTCTCTGCAATCGTTGGTCCGATTCCACCTGAAATAGCAGAAAAAACTAGTCCTTTCAAAGTCCCACAAGGTACAGATTGCAGATATTACCGAGAAATACGAATCCATTTCTGAAGAAGACAAACAAACAATTAACTACAAACTCTCTCTTCGATTTTCTTTCCTATCGTTCTCAAAACAACTTTTTACATCTTGAATTCTGTTTCTATCCTAAAATATGTACAGCTTTAGATTCCATCTACATCTTAGCTAATTCTGTTCGATTGCGGGACTACTACTTCACTTCACTTCACTGGTTTTCTTTTCTAAAAGAATTAAAAAACAAACTTTCACTACTCTCGTGTCGCATACACACACACACATTCCTCTCTCCTCTTGAAACCTAATCATCATTGATTAGTACCGCAGTTATAGTTCTTCTCCGGGCGAAGAAAAGCAAATTTTAGCGTAAACAAAAAAAAACCAAAACGAAATATGCTTTGAACTGATTAGTAATATAGACAACGACTTTTTTCGAATGGGTCACTACCGAGGTACCCATCACGGAATACGGCGTATTCTTCTTATCGCTCTCTCATTTAAATTACCTTCATCAGTGTTCTTCTCCAGCTGCTGCTGCGCAGTTGATTACTATCAACCAGGGAGGGGTTAGTAAAATTTCGAGTTTCGTTCGACGTTCGTTCGTCTTCGGAAGCGGGACAGCAGTCCTACAGTCTGAACGGAGCACGTCTTTCGATGGGCGTTGTGCCGCGCGAGCTACGGTCCGGCCGGGCAGTGCTGCCTGGCGTCTGGGGTTCGACCGAAGTCCGCCGTGGGGTCTGCATTCCGGACGGGGTAGATGCTCCACTCGTTTTCCTAGACCACATGGAAGGAAGGGATAGAAAGGTTAGTTTTTGAAGGCTTTATAAACAAAGAAGGGGAGAAGCATGCATTTAGGGAATCAACTGATCTAGAGAATAAAACAATCAAAAGCAAAAGATTCGACAGACAATAACTAATTAGCAAAAAAAGGGAACTCTAAATCAGATGGTGTATCGATGAAGTGCTCTTAGTAGCGAATCGAAGGCGATTCGCGTAGTGTCGTAGGTACTGGGACTTCCAGTTATTATGAACACGGTGTTAGAACAGTGCCGTTTCGGTTGCGATGACGATCATTAATATATTTTGCTGTTCCATCGTTTATGTTATCAGTTCCAATAAGTTGATGGGCTTTTCGAATTCCATAATTGCTATGTCGATCTAACACGATGAAAAGGCAAAAATGTATGCTCAAACTCCATAACTCTTAAAGAATGTAAACTAAATTTAATGCATGTCCTGTATCCGAACCACGTTGAAAATCAATTCGTTCGCTAACTGGTCCTGGTTTAACGAACCTCAACTGGTCCTTGGACCAGTTAAAAAGCCATATTCAAATGGAATATTTGCTGTGAAGGGCATTCGAATGTGATTTGAAATGATATTATTTTCGCCGAGACCGAGAACTGAGCCCTGAGGAACTCCTGACGACACTTCGACACTGCTTGAACAACGATCACCACGGAAAATTGTCTGCCTTCTTTCACGCAGGTATGATTTCACCAGTTTTACGGCAGTAGAAGAGAAGTTAAACTGGGAAATTAATTTGTTAAGCAATTTACCATGTGGAATAGTATAAAAAAAAAGAAAAGTCAAGCAATAATAGTATACCAGCACCTTTTTTATCGACGATGGTTCCTAAAACGTCGTACACTCGTAGAACTGCGGTTTTGATGCTTTGTCCTTTACGAAAACCGGCCTGACAGTCAGTCAGTAAGTCATTTTCATCTATGTAGTTGGTCATTTGGTGTTTGAGAAGCTTCTCGAACGCCTTTGACAACAAGCATAATATGCTAAAGGGTGTGTCACATCAAATTGCATCACGGAAAAAACGCTGTAGAAATTTAATTTTTAGGAATTATATCTTCAGCTTTCGCTTATAATCAGATAAGAGTGTATAGATCACGTTGGCCATGCTTCAATGTCAATTTTTCGTAAATTTGGAAAAATGTCGTCGAACGAAAAAGAGCGTCGTGAATTAATCCTGTGCACTCATTTCGAGAATCCGGAGTTGTCACATCGGGACATCGGTAAGATGCTGGGAATCGTCCAATCCACGGTCAGCAGAGTACTAAAACGATACTTCGAGAACCTAACCATCGACCGGAAGGTGAAGAACGGCAAAAATGGATGCTCCGTCAGTGAAAAAGATCACAAGCGCGTAGTTAAGCAGTTTAGACGTGATCCGAGAAGTTCGGTCCGGGATGTCGTCAATAAGCTGAATTTGTCAAGTTCATTCGTCCAGCGGAGCAAGCAGCGGGAGGGCCTGCGTACATACAAGGTTCAGAAGGCTCCTAACCGCGACGAAAGGCAAAACATGGTGGGGAAGACGCGAGCCCGGAAGCTGTACACCGAAATGCTGACGAAGCCGCATTGCCTGGTAATGGACGACGAAACCTACGTCAAAGCGGACTTTCGTCAGCTGCCGGGCCTGTTGTTCTTCTCCGCAGAGGACAAATTCAGCGTTCCGGAGGAGATTCGCAAGCAGAAACTATCCAAGTTTTCCAAAAAGTACATGGTGTGGCAAGCGATCTGCTCTTGCGGAAAGCGGAGCGCCCCCTTCGTGATGACCGGCACGGTAAACGGGCAGGTTTACCTTAAGGGGTGCCTACAGAAGCGCTTACTACCACTATTGAAGCAGCACGAGGGCCCGACCATCTTCTGGCCGGATCTCGCTTCGTGCCACTATTCAAAGGACGTGTTGGAGTGGTACGAAGCCAACGGGGTCACCTTCGTGCCAAAGGAAATGAACCCGCCCAACGCGCCGGAGCTTCGCCCAATAGAGAAATATTGGGCGATTATGAAGCAGGTCCTCCGGAAGAACCCAAAAGTTGTCAAATCGAAGGCGGACTTCAAGAGAAAATGGATTTCTGTTAAAAAAAATACTACAACCTGACGTTGTACAGAACCTTATGGACGGGGTAAAGAGGAAGGTGCGAGCATACGGGCTTGGGCTCGAAGTATGAATAAAAAGAAAATGCCAAAAGTTGTTTAATAGTTTTTATTTTACTGTCTAAAATTTTCAAAAGGATCGGTCTACTGGGCGAATTTCTACAGCGTTTTTTCCGTGATGCAATTTGATGTGACACACCCTTTAATAGGTCACAGATTGGAGATGTCGTTCAAATGCGCTTTTTTCTTCAGTGGCAAAACCTTCGCGTGTTTCCAGGGATCAAGGAAAGTGGAACTCCTGATAAACATATAGGGTTGGGGAAAAAGAAATGTCGTATATTGTCAATATATGGCAACACTTAAACATATCATGGGTTGTACTTATCGCATCGGGTCATACTATACGGCTATTTAAAGCAGGGGTATGACTAAAACGTCAAATCCCTCATATTGCCAGTGTACCCAATATTGCTGCGGTTTACTGACATTTTGGTTCTGACAATTACTGTTGTTTACAACTCGGTCCGGCTATATAGTCAAATAGTGGCTAACTTTAAACTCCATGTTGAATGTGAACACCTCCATGTGAAACCGAAATATGAAAATCGCTTATGCAGTTAGAAATAAAGCAGCGCAATTTCCGTGATTTCAACGATTTCAATCCTCGCAAATGGTATGTTGGTAAACAAATGACGCCATATTGATTTTGATTTTGGGTAGCCTGTATTCAATTGATGTCTAACCCCTGATTTAAAGACGAAAATCTGTGCTACAAGTGTCGTTTTGACAGTGTTGTGATTGTCCTTTTCAGTCTCAAGTTATAGCGCGTCAAAGATGGAGTCCACCAAGCAAGAAATTCGCCATATTTTACGTTTTCACTACCTGCGTGAAACTGTAAAACTGCAACGAAGACGGCCGAAAAAATTCGTGCACTTTTTGGACCCGATACTGTAACGATTCGCACAGCACAGCATTGGTTTGATCGATCTCGTTCTGGTGTAGTGGTTGTCGAAGATACACCCCGTACTGGTAGGCCAATCGTCGTGGAGGGGGGAAGGGGGGACTAATGAAGTTGTCTTCTAAATGGCAATAAGTTTGCGAACAAAACGGCGCATATTTGACTTGAATTGGATAATTTTAAGTATGTTAAATTAAGCGTCAAATTTCGATCAGAAATACGACATTTCGTTTTCCCCAACCCTATATTAAATAAATATATGATATGTTGCACAACTAATGGTAGGATGATCTTCAAGAAGTTAATTGGCAAACCGTCCATCCCCACGGCGTTCGACTTAATATCCCAGATGGCATTCACGACTTCCCAGTAGCGCACAGGTCGAAAAGAAAAGTTGTACAACGATATTGGTGCTAGTCTCAAAGGTGTTGCTTCTCGATAGGTTTTGCTCGTACAGTTTGCAGCGAGTGTACGATTTACATAATCTGGATCGAAAGCACAAGGCTGCGACTGTTTGTCCTTGCCTACTCCAACACTCCTTATCCACTGCCACAAGGTTTTCGACGGTATTCTGTTGTCTAAAAAACGATTTAGGTACTGCCGTATAGCTTGAGTAATTTTCGTGTTGGCACGATTTCTCAACATCTTGTACCTCTGCCGCTTGACGTCCTTCAAATGTGAATGTGCTTGCAACCAATCTTTGTACGCCAAGTCACGTTCAAGCAGGAACTGATGTATACTATCAGAAAACCACGGATTGTACCGTCGACGACAGGAACTGGAACAGGAAGAGGAATACACACATCGTGTACTTTTTTGATGTGAGCGTTGAAGAATTCCATGGAATCGGATGGGCATTCTATCGCGTAGAATTGGATCCAGGGAATGGACAGAGTTTCGTGTTCCAAAACATGCGCATTAAAATTTACATAGTCTCGATAAGTACGCGGAGTGGAAGGCCGCAAGACGTCAAAATCCATTGACGCATAAATTAAATCGTGCTGAGACAGCCCTGGAAAGCTGACCTGTCCAAATTGCAAAACCTTTGTGTTGTTGTTGGTTAGAAAGAGATCAAGCTGCGAGCACCCTCCACCACGAAAGAATGTTGGTTCGTCGATAACGGATGACAGTGAAAAGGTACGGAGCGATGATTCGAAAATCGTTCGTTAGTTACTAGGCCGCATCAGATCTGTATTAAAGTCTTCCATTAGAAAAATGTTTTCTTAGCATACGGCGAAATCGGCCAACTTCTCCGCCAAGAAAGACGAACAGTCGTTTTCCGGAGGATTGTAGATGACCATTAGCAAGATCTTGATAGCTTCTACTCGAAGTTCCAACGCTAGACATTTTTCAGTTTTGTCCGTCGAATCCTCAGTGAGCATCGTGCCGAAAACTCTAGAGACAGTTTAGATGATCCATATGGTAAACAGTGATGCCTCCGCCGCGCTTATATGTTCTGTCATTCCTCACGACGGTGTAACCAGAGACGCTGATACTACGATCGCTGATCTTATAATTTAACCAAGATTCCGTGAAACACGCAATTTCCATTTTCGAATTCAGCAAGATGTTTCGAACCTCTTCAAGTTTACTACAATTACGCGCACAAAGACTTTGGTAATTTCCATGGCAAATATTCAGCATGCAAATAAATAAAATAAATTTTATCACGCGAATTTTTTTTGAGCGTGATATAATCGAGACGTTACGGTATAAGCATATATGAATCGATGAATCAATCCTGCGCGCTCGAAAAAGTTATCTCAAATCAACTGTGTGTGATGTTCTGAAACAATTTGGTGAACGTCTGACCAACTTGTAAATCGCAGAATCGCAAAGGCACCTGATCCTAAAACTCATTCAATAGTGATAATTTGTGATGTTTCAAGGCAAAATTTGCAACCTACAGAAAACTCTGAAGGCAAAGGAACGCTCAAGGATGCTTTACGAGAATTCACTGACGAAAAACGATTGCGTGTTATGGGTGATGGAAATGATATGGTTTTCACTGTTTTCACAATTTTAAACTGTAGATACTATTCAAGAAACTGTACAAAGAAATAAATCCATGCCACCACAAGGTTCTACTTTTCTGCACTGCCGTGTGCTGGTTGTCCAAAGTCAACGTATTTATCCGTATTCGAAACATAAGAACAAGATCAAAACTTTTCTGTGCTCACAAATATTTTTGAGCATTAGAATTCAGTAAACTCGAAGCTACAGAGCAAACAAGCCGATCTGATTCAGTTCCAAAATAATCTTCATGCAATGAGTGAATACAGTGATATTTCCCAGAGCCAAAAAAATCGGCTTCTGTCCCCAATTTCCTCTTTCTTGAATGTGACTAGTTTTCACGGCTAAATAAAGGATGTATAAAACTTATCGGTGATCAGAGTGATTCAAGAGAGTGTCTATTCAACAAACTTCAACGGTCGATGAGAATCACAAGCGATCGAGCAATGAGCGATTTTTTCTATGATATTCAGCAATGCTTGAGTTCTAGATTTGATTTTCATATTAGATTGACACGAATGATATTAAAAACTAATGGAATACAAACTCGAGGGAAAGATGTACAATGAAAAACACAAATACTATCACATCAGGAAAACAAAAACTAATAATTAGCAAACATTGTATCAACTAAGGGAATCACAACGATTCAAAAATAATTCACTCAAAGAAATATTTACTAAGCGCAACACTACCGCTATCTACAACACGTTGTAGGACTGAAACGATAATGTTGAAACAAAAAACATGAACAGCAAACGGGGGAATCGAAAAAGCTACAAAGGATATGTGTTCTGCGTTAGCAAAGCAATTTTTCCTGACTAAATTATTACCCCGTGGCTGAAGAAGAGTTTGACACGTTTGACGATTGTCTCACTGGTATCCGAGAGCGTTGGCTAGTTGGCGGAAAATGGATTAAATTTTAGAATTAGAGCTCCTCGAGTGGCAGCTTCCGCTGACCGAATACACATATGAATGCAAGGAAAGGGTTTGTGTCCTGAATGCGCGTCAATGGGGACGGAATGAGGTTTTTTTTCGAGTGGAGTGCGATATTTACCTGCTGCTCGGTACTCCTATTAGTGTTGGTATGCTTGATGACCGGCTCATGCCACCGTTTCTAGAAATTGTTAGAAAGCGCATTGTTAGGATTAATCTGATTAGAGCGGTTAATCGAGAGTGTGAAACGGATGCAAACAAAAATGTATGTGTAAAGTGTGTAAATTAGGGCGCAAATTTCTTAGCTCATTAATAGCGTTGTTATATTGAGATTTAGCGTTCGAATACTATCGTGATGCAAATCGTGGACAAAAGTTACCTTGTTGGTGCTGGCGAAGCTGCACCCGATGCTGTCCTCGAAGAGACACCATTGGTGGTGGTGGTGGTCGCAGTTCGTGACATCGTAGTTGATCCAACCGACAATCGCGATGGTCGCGGAGTCGAAGTATTGGTGGTGGTAATACGACGGGTTGGAATCCTAGAGGGGGTGGCGTCATCCGTGCTATCCAACGACAGTGTCGACCCGTGACGGGACGGTGGCTTCGAACCGGCACGGCTTGCCGGCCTTGAACTGGGTCTGGAATTGGTTCTCGAACCGACCGGTGTCATCTGAGATCTGTGTCCAAAGTGAAAGGAAGTTTGTTACAATTGTTGAATGTAAAGCTTGACGCGTATAATCTAACCTGATTGGCACTGAAGTTTTACGGCTGGGCGTCTGGAAACGTCCTGGCGTTCCCACGCTGCCTTCGTTGTCGCTGAGAGAGTCAGGCGTAGAGGCCGACAGTGATGAGCGGGACGGTCGCGACATCGAAATCGATTTCGACGAACGCTCTCGTACCTAGATTTCCACATACACAAAACGGAAGGAAATATTACAAACGAATCGCTTCAAATCACAGTCCAATTATAGCAAACGGTCAGGGTCAGGGATTGCGTCTTCACTAGGTTTCACCGCACCGCAGACTCAAACCGAAATCGCATACAAGACCAGCGAACTTTTAGACCACATTGATGAAAACCGACAATTACAAAAACAAATCATCGCCGTGGGCGAGACGAGGAAAAAAACATCGCACATGATGTGAAACGCCGGAAATAGGGGGCGGAAATAGAATGTAGCGTGAAACGAAGAAAAAAAACAACTTACCCAATGCGTTGAGGGATGGCAATGTGGGGCATGTGGACTGAGCGGAGTAGAACGGGATCCACCGCGTATGAAGGCGGTCCCACTGGAGGTCACATGTAGCGGATATGTACAAGGCAAGTTACCTTGGGCGCGCAGTTGCTCGAAAATTGGCATCAACTCCGCCAAATGTTCGTCGGCTGGAAGGATGATGATTTGGGGGGAGGGAAATTATAACACTATTTTCAAAGCATCCTCGACTCAGGAATGCCGGAACCTTGGAGCAGGGAATGGCTTTTTTTTAAACTCTTTGTTTTTTTCCGCTTGATCGCAGATTTTGGATTCGATTCGAACAATCTGTTTATTAACAACATCGCCTGGTAGTGGTGAAAGAGTTTGGGAATTCAAACGCCTGCGCTGAATTTATCGTTGTTTTGGGGATCCTGCTGTTGATGTTAACGCTGAGCTTTGTTTTACACACAGAAACAAAAAACACTTGTTTGGGCCTTGTTGATGCATTCAAAACAAAACAAAAAATGACAAAAATTCACATGCAAACAAAACAATGAAACGATAATGCTTGAACTAGCCTCAGTTGTTGTAGCAACTACGAGATAATTTTAAATGCAAAACCACACTAGAGAAAAGGTACAACAAATGAGGGCAGGAATCACACGACACGACAAAAAAAATCACTACAATTCACGGGAAAGTACATACCATATTATCCAATTGATGGGGAAGGGTTCTTGAGTAAGGATTGGATGAAAGCGATGACACGCGTAAGACGATAGCTTTTAGCCAGCTCAAAAGCTGTGTGGGACATCAAACATCAAAACGTACAACATTGAACACATTTTACTCGCTTACAGAGATGGATTTTACCGTCAAAGCTTCGTGGAACTATGGCTAGATATTTAATGCTACACCTATACCTCGCTATACGGCCGCTTTTTATACGGCATTTCGTCATAACGGCCCTCTTCAATTAAGGCACGTTTTCGATTTACGGCCTAAAATGTTTCGCTATAACGGCAAAAAAATTGTCGATGTCGATACATCTACATGTCGTCAATCTTGCGCAAGCGCAATCTCGATGGAAACTCTTTTCTATTTCCTCTTGTTTATGAACGTCAACTTCCGACAACTTATAAGGGAAACCGATGGTAAATCTTCTATTAAAACCTTTTGGAAAAATTATAATATCAAGAATGCTGTTGACAGCATCAGTGAATCATGGATGGAATAAAAATTAACAACAATGAATCATGTTTGGAAAAATATCACCAGAATGTGTAAATAGTACTGATAATTTCCTTCCTTTTTTTCTGTTAAATTCCTTTCTGAAATTAGACAAAACATTTTTAGCACATGATCTCGGCTTTGAAAGTTTGAGCGAACGTGATGTGCGTGATCTACTTGAAGCTGATAGAGAATCCCTTTCATAAGAAGAACTCATTCAATTGCAAGACCCGCCATGAATAGACTGAGCCAGGTGTATCCAAACAGTTAACATAGAAAAAATTGTGGAAAGCCTTTCCTATTTCGAACAAGGAGTAAACATAATCCTTGAAAACGATCCTCGAACGAAGCGCTAAAGTTTCTCGAGGAATGGACTCAGTCATTAGCTGTTATAAATCACTGAAGAACGAAATAGACAAGAAGGCAAGTCAAGCAACGTTGGACAATTTTTTAGGCCAGGCCCATTCTTACCAGCGAAATATTATACCGACAGTGATCTGCAGGTTACTATTTCTTCATCGTCTTTAGATTAAAGTCATTTTAAAAAAAAATATGTATGTATGTATACTAGGGTGCCAATGAATGTATGGTAAAAAATCGACCCTGAAATTTCAAATAGTTGCCCTACACAAAATGTTCACCACCTCGAAAAACACCCTATGCCAAATTTCAGCTCAATCGGACTTAAGAGAGAGTGGTGCAAAGCGGTCAAAGTTTGAGTTTTTTTGAAAATCGAAAAATCAGCCAAGGGGGGAAATAGGGTTTTTTTTAAAATTATGCCAAATGTTTTAAAATTGCATGACACGTTGTGATTCACAGTTATCTCAGGAATTATTTTTTCAAAAATCGATTTTTCAGACGGAGAAACGACCAAGCGCAAAAAAAAACATTATTTTTGACAAAAAAAAATCGAGATAACTGTAAATCTCGTCGAGTAATGCAATTTTAAGACATTTGGCATAAACATTTGTTTTTAAAACCTCGATTTTTGGTGACGTTTCGTTTAAAAAAAAACTAAAATTTTAACGAATGAGCTAATATTTTGCATAGAGTATATTATTATGCAATCAACATTTAGTAGCAGGTTCCGAAAGAAAAATCGAGATAACTATTTTTATTGGCACCCAATACTTTTCGTTTCGCATGCCGAAAAAACTAAGTTCCAGAGTGTCGATTTTTAACAAAAAATTTTTTTTCGAGATGACACTAGATCTTGACGTTTCATGTCATTTTAAGACCTTTGACAAAAAAACAGGAAGTGGGTTATATCTATTGTATAACCGCAAGGGTAGGACTATCGTTGATTTAGAGATTATTTGTTTGAAGTTGAATCTAAATCCATTCTGAATGAATGAATAAATGAATATTTGGGGGACTTCGAAAACGAGAGCGTTACGTTGGAGGCTCAAGGTTTTATGCATCCAATATTGAATACAAAAAAACTTGTTCTGAAGAATAATCTTCAGAAGCTTTCCTGCTAACTGCACTTGATTGACAAATCACAAAACCAAATGTATGTGGTCGTAGTATTATATGGATAGAAAACATTAAAAGAAACTCGCTTGAATGTAATTTTTAATTCCAAGGGGAACTGGCAGATTATTTTTCAGCAACGATCACTTTTTTCCAGGTTTCTTCTCGATAACCAGCAAACGAAAAGAGTTGCGCGCGTGTATGTGTGTATGTGTGTGGCGGCTGCCTCGATGTCTTCCCGGGCAATCGTTTTTCGATGCTGATACTCTCTCGGTCACCTTCTCTTCTCCTTCTGATCGATCGGCTTTTCTGCGCTCCCTCACAGTTAAAACAAACTGATTGCATTTCAGGTCAGGTCAGGCCAGGTAATGAATCCCTCGATCCCTCGTCGTTCAGCTCGTTCAGTAACGATGTTGTCTTGTCGATGTCCCCACGAAAAATGAATGGGTTTCACCACCAGAATATCGCTTAAGTATGCTTTTCGTGTGTGATTGAATCGAGAGAAGGTGTGGTTTACGCAAACTAGAGGGGAATGAACTCTCTGAGTATGAAAATTTCGGCGACTGAGCAATAATCGATTGAAAATTATATAATTTTGCGATACGAAACATTTTCCGTTACGCGCGCATACAATACTGGATACGAAAATATCTTACTGATGGGAAAGAATAATCTTCAGAAGCTTTCCAGCTAATTACACTTGATTGAAAAATTATAAAATCAAATGTATTTGGTTTTAAAATTTTTATAATATAAACTCTTTCGCATGAATGTATTTTTCAATTGCCAGGGAACTGGCAGATTAATTTTCAGCAACGATTAGATCTTTCCGGAATTTTCTCGATGCTGTATGGCATCCAAACGAAAATACTCCTTTCAGTTTGGCCTGTAAAAAACTTTTCTGAACTCTAATCCATCAAATTTGGAGCCCTGAAAAGGGCCGTTGATTATATGCTAAGCTAATATATGACGCATAATACTCGTTGCTTACCCTGAGAGAGAAACGAATAACATCGAAGTAAGTATACAGTAAGCTTATATAATAAAGAGGGTGGGGTTTACATTCTATACTTTTATGGTTTATAAAATGAAGCTTCCTTTGCTTTCGTTCATTTCTTACTCTACTCTCGCACCGTGAGGATCCGTTTATTTGGGACCAAGCAGACAGCTCGTTAGTCTTTCGGTGGTAAAGCTCCACGAAAGCAGCTCGGATAAGCGCACCAGCCGCAAAATAGGTGAAGAAGCCACATCGCTATCGACCAGGAACTTTGCGTGAAATTCGTCGCTATCAGAAGTCAACCGAATTGCTTATCCGCAAGCTACCTTTGCAGCAATTGGTTCGTGCTCAGGACTTCAAAACCGACTTGCGCTTCCAAAGTTCCGCGGTTATGACGCTGCAGGAGGCCTATTCTAAGATACCAATTTGTGTGCTATCCATGCAAAACGCGTCACATCATGCCCAAGGACATCCAGCTGGTCCATCGTATCCGAGGAGAGCGTGCTATACTAGCTTAGCATATAATCAACGGCCCTTTTCAGGACCCCAAATTTGATGGATTAGAGTTCAGAAAAGTTTTTTACAGGCCGAACTGATAGGAGCATTTAGCGAAAATCGTGGTGTCGATGATAATTCGATACCGATAGGTGCCATGGATATGGATAGTGAAGAATATGAAATACATGACATGATGTAGTGAACATATCCGAAGAAATCACTTTGATGAAACTGCATTATAAAGTTATTTGTGTACGAATGCCGCAATCGATAGTCGACTTTAATTTGCGCTGGGTAATTTCCTCAAAGGACTCGATTCCTCCTTTGAGCATTAATAATCTCTTTCTGGCAAAACGAAGTGGTATGAATCACATTATTCGAAAGATAAAATGAAGAAGTTTTCTGCCAATTTCCTTCAACCTCCAAACATCTCTTTCTCCCGTTGTCGTTTTTGCGTTCGCTAATCCTTTCTCACAACACCCATTTCTCGTTTGAGAAATTGTTGAGTAAACATCGTTTGTCAGTGTGCGTAGAGCGGAAATTCCTAAAGATTCATTGCACCTCTTATAAATTGCCGAAAGACGTGGTCTTACGTTGATCACACTTGATTCAAAAATCCAAAACGAAATGTATTTGGTCGCAGCATTATATGATTAGAAAGCAAATAATCGCTCGAAAATGACTTGATTTTCGCGATGTGAAACATTTTCCGTTTTTCATGTTATGCATCCAATATTGGATACGAAAATTTTCCACTGATGGGGAAAAATAACATTCAGAAGCTTTCCTGTTAATTGCGATTGATTGAAAAATCACAAAACCAAATGTATTTCGTTGCAGCGTTATATGGATAGAAAACATTAAAATAAACTCTTCCGCATGAATGTATTTTTCAACTCCCAGGGGAACTGGCAGATTATTTTTCAGCAACGATGATAGCAACGATAGTTCCGCGCGTGTATGTGTGTGTGTGGCTGCTCCAATGTTTCAAGCGGAACCGTGGCATCACTCTCCTCTTGATGGATTCCCTTCTGGCCTTAGGTGCACAAACAGGCTCTTGGTGACGCCGTTCATCAGCGCTTTCATGATGAAGGAAGTTAGCTTCACCACAACAGCGACAACATGCTCCAATCGGTGTTCAATTATAACTGAGTGGATTTCCGAGCGACGCTCGCTTATATACTGATTGGTGATTTCAATAGCCTGTTTTGAAAGCAATTTTAAGGCTATTGAAACAAGTTTTTGGATCAAAAAGTAACAAGTATATGACGCGTAGACATTTTATCTTTCGAATGAAGTGTTTATCATACCATTTCGTTCAGTTGTTCAAGAGCTATTAGCGCTCAAAATCTCGGTCTACGGCGTAACGCTTTCGTTTCCGAACCTTTGATTTTACACTCAGGTATAGAAATGAAAGACGTAGTCCTACGTCAAAAATTCGAAAACCCCGATTTCCTTTATTTCTCCCTCGAGTGATTTTTCGATTTTCAAAAAACTCAAACTTTGACCGCTTTGCGCCACTCTCCCTTGAGTCCGATTGAGCTGAAATTTGGCATGGGGTGTTTTTTCGAGGTGGTGAACATTTTTTATGGGATAACTTTTTGAAACTCGAGATGACCATTTTCATTGGCACCCTAATGCATACACATATTTTATGTAACATGAAGTTGTTTCATTTTTGTTTATAGATTATTGCTGGTTTTTGAAGTCTGTTATTATTTTATGTACAAATAAAATGAAAAGATAATACAGGTCGTACTCGATTATATATAGTCGACCATTATTTTCAAATCCTATACATAATCGAATCTCAAGAAAACAATTTTTTCATTAATGTAGGAATGTCAAACATTAATAGAAAAATAGCTTTTTTGTAATTCGATTATGCATTGGATTCGAAAATTAACGTTGAAAGTGAAATTGCGATTATATATAAACGAGTCCGACCTGTATGCATTTTGAATGATAAACCATGTTACATATTTTCGATATTTGGAGCCGATCCGATTAAATTTGTATGAATTTGTATTAGAATAATTGATTCCTTATACGGCTTTTCGCTGTGCGTCCAAGCGTCGTGGAACGTAAATAAAATCATAAATCCCTATTATCTAAATCGGATCGAACATCGTTAACACTATTACATCGAGTAAAATTTCGTATTTAGTAGATCGACAGAATGTTATCGAGTCGAGTTCTTGCTCGAACTTCATGTGTTGCAATATGCAGCGTTTCTGGAAGCAAATTTTAGGGATGCAAATCAAACCAAATTGGAATAACAAGCAAATCAGACTACTTGTCAAATTATGACAGCTGCTCCTATAGCTTTTACTCGGTCAATGCTACCACCTCTGTTCGGTATCATAGCATCATGGCTAAATTGAGCTGACGAGCAAAGTTGTATCGACTCGATTTACATAATAGAGTCCATAATTTTCGAAAGACATCTGGGCGCAATTTGCAATTTTTCCTAGAAAGGTTATTCAAATACCTTTATTTGTTGTGGGAAGATCTGAAATCTTTTTGGCGATTTAAACGCTACCAGTATTTTCAAATGTGTATATTCGTAGAACTTATCATAAATCCCAAAACCGAAAAGAAAAAATATTCCTGAAATTTTGACTATGTTATGTAAACAATTCTCAGATTTCCAAAAATGACATCTCTAGAATCTCCTTCCTATGGACACCTCAAACACGGTAAAAAAACTTTTTTAAATGTTTCGCCCAAGAGTAGACGCTCGGGGAGCAGTTCAGTATTTTTTCTAAGAAGATGGAGGTTAATTTGCTGGTAAGAGAGCAGAAAACTGTGAAATTTCTATACGATGTCGGGACTTAAGTCGTGTTGCCCAGCAGCAGCATACATTTCATATTACTCGAACATGAACATTAGGGTGGCAGCGGAAATGGTCATGTAAAATTTCAATAACTGACCATGTACTTTTTGTTTATTGGCCCAAAAAATGACCTGTGCAAAGTTTCAGCTCCATCGGACATGATTTAGGGGTGCCTCAAAGTGCTCAAAGTTTTGATTTCCTCGTTTGATCCTCGAAAATCTTCCAAGGGGGGAGTAATTTTTTTCGATGCCAAATGGCTTGAAAATGCATGAAACGTCGAGATCTGGTATCATTTAGAAAAAAAAAAATTTTGACCGAAAATGAAAAATTTTGACCTTATGGGTGAGCCCCCAGAGCAGGGGTTTTCAGATTTTTTTTACATACCTTTAGTGTTCATTGCCCAACGCGACGTTTCTGGGCTTCTTGTGAGGCCTAAATGGCGGATAAATTATAAAATGTAGATCAAACATAGGACCCTATTCCAGAAAACGAGACGATCAGACGAGTGCTCGTCTCGTTTGTTTTCATATTCCAGAAGCCGAGCTCGACTAAAAACAGACGAGTAGCTCGTCTGGTTCGGCGACCGTTTGGCCGCGCTCGTCGATGAATCAGTCGAATCGTCTAGTTTGTTTGATGTGTTTGTTCACCTTTTTGATTGAAAGCATCGGTATTCTTCTGCTTCGCCTTTATCTTCAAAAATTGTTTCACGGCTAAACCAGTATTGCATAAGCAATGTATGTTTTCAACTGCAACCTTCAAATTCAGTTCAGTAATTGCTAGATTTTACAGATTTTCAAATGGGCCTCTTCCAAACAACAAAACCAAATGTAAACATTGAACTCATATCCAGGGATGCTAGATGACTGTTTTGAATATATTAACACGGCACGAAAAGGGTCTTCACATATTGAACGAAAATGAGTAATTCAAAACAAATACTTTATTGGAAATACATATATATAGATTAAAAACTTTTTTTGATAAATCGTTGATTAGGTGAACAAACATTGCCCCCAATAAATCCATAATAACAAAACATCTGAGTGATGAAACTATATGCTCGAGGAAAAATATCAATGAAAGCAAAATGAAACTTATTCCTTTTTGTTATGTTTTTTTTAATATTTTGGCACTGAGGAAAGAGTATCGATTGATCAATTTTAAAATTGTTTGTTATTTTTCTCAAAACAAAAACATGTCTTCTCATCTGACATCACTGATCATACCGAGAAAAACTGACTGAAGTCTGTCCAGTTTACCAAATAAAACATTTCAATGAATCTCGTGTACTGGAATGGGATATTTTGCTCGTCTCGACAGTGACTGAAGCCGAGACGAGACGAGACGAATTGCTCGTCTCGTTTTCTGGATTGTAGTATCGTTCTCCCACAATTTGTAGTCAACTTTTACATGATCTAGCAATGTTTATTCTTAATTTGATTTACAACAATAAACATGCCAAAGTCATATTATATGGGTTTCGCAAAAAAGCAGTACAAACCATCCGTACTATAAATTGATAAAAAAGTATAGTATAAACATTATAATAATATGGTTAAAATGTTATTATTTTTCTACAAACCCTATAGTTACCCTAATATGCCTGTTTTTAAAATTCTATTTAAAAATCCTAATCAATTTGAAAGAGGAAAATGTCACCCGTATTTTTACATAACTTTTTCCGATTTGACCGATTCAGATGATCGACATATCAAATTAAAGCCAACTATCAGGCCTTTTTGGAAAAATATTACACTTGCAAAAAATGATTTTACATTCTTGTTTATTGATTTATTTGATTTTTATAATTTACATGGTCTCGGGACCAGGGATGCTATATTTTTTTATATCTTTTATTGAAAGCTGAGATTTTTTCTACATAACATATCCAAAAATCAGAAATGTGTTTTTTTTTAGTTGTGATATTTCAAAGTTAACATGTCTCAGTCCTCGTTCAATATTACTGGGCGACTAGAATCCAATTCTGTTACGGACCCAGCTTAGATAGCAGGGCCGGAAATTTGAGTTCAAACAAGCGTAAATAAACTAATCAAACAAGCGCATTTGAAAAATAATGAAAAGAAACTAATGTAATCAATGCCAGCGGGAGAACCACGTGTTTGTTCCAAACAAACAGAATTTGATATAGCTCCAAAGATAAGCGCGCCAGAATTTATAGCAAACAAGACCCAAGCAAGAATTGGGCAAATAAAATAGAACGCTAAGCGATAGTGCGCTAGGCGATATAAAAGAATAGAGTTAGATAAGCCCCAAGGCGAGAGCACTGTATGGGCCACCCGAGAGTTGATAGAATTGTATGTTTAGTTCTCGCGCATGGAATGAGCGCGAAGAGCAAAGGAAGAATAGGACACATTATGCAATGTTTATTTGGGACCCTACGCGGATGAAATATAAGAATAGAGGAAAAACGCGGATGGGAAAAATCCCACGCTGGCAAATAGGCAGGTATACAACCGATGCAGCTTCGGTTATCTGAGTAGGAAATCAAGATCTTTTCTCTTTCTCATAGATTAAGTATGGGCAAGAATTTCATGTATATATAGTCAGAATTCTTCCCCAGTAAGTTAGCTCAAATTAGTAAAGCAACAAGATCGCATGCTAGCGACTCGATAAAGTTACGCTCTATAATCAATCAACGCGCAAGTTCTAAATCCGAAACCACCATCGCCAGCTGAACTCCTAACAGGGAAGGAGTTCTAGGTAAATATAAAGGAAAATAAATCCCAAACCGGAAAGCAGACAACTTGCTTCGCATCGGACGGACCATTCTGGAACCGTCGGATCACGAAGAGTTAGTGGCTGCCCTAGTTGGGATTTGTACGCTTTAGGGACTTTAGCCAATAAGAGAGTCGAAAGGCAAAATTTCACAAATCTAGAGAAAAGCTTCCCTCGGATAACATTTGGTGGCTCCAGTGAGGAGCCAGACCAAATATTTTCAAAACCAATAACTAGAGGAAACTTGGATTCCCTAGTTAACAAATTGAATATGTCGCTTATCTGAATCGGACCAGTAGTTCAAAAGTTATTAGTTTTTGTAAAAAGTCACTTTTGGAGAAAGGGAAAAATGATTTTTCGGACCATCGGTTAACTTTGAAAAACCATAACTTAAAAACTAAAATGAACACATCTCTGATTTTTGGATATGTTATGTAAAAAAATCCTCAGCTTTCAAGAAAAAAAATATAAGAAAATATATAGCGCCCATAGTCCCGAAACCATGTAAACTATAAAAAACAAATACAATCAATAATTACGAAAAACAAATTCCTTTTTTTCTTCAAGTGTAATATTTTTTTCCAGGTAATTGACTTTAATTTGATATGTCGATCATTTGAATCGGTACGATAGTTCAAAAGTTATGAATTTTGTAAAAAGTCATTTCTGGGGAAAAAAATGGGAAAAACGGAAACTCTTTAAAAATAACGTGAAACGTTGGATGCCCTGATGGTGTAACTATAACATTAATATCACAATTATTTCTTTAGAGTAATCCCTTAATTATATCATCAGGGCATTAAACATTTCAAGTTATTTTTAAAGAGTGTCCGAAATATGATTTAGAAAGGTATTCTGCTAATGTTTTCCAATTAGAAATCAAATTACCACTTTTCACGAAATTCTGAGAATTACTATATCGGTTTGGTATGGAATGGCTGAATAGTAATGGTGTCAATAAGCAGTTTTGTGAGTTTTATTATTGCGATATATCAGCAAAGTTACAGTAGACAACACACAACAAAAAACAACATGTTTTTTAATATTTTTTTTCAGATCGCTATGGAAAATTCAAGTTTTTTTTTCGTCAAAGCAATAAAAGTCTCTTGCATAGTTTATTTTTTAATTTTCCATAACGGCATATTAAACTCCACTATCAAAAACGAATGGATAATTTTTCACTCATTCAATCATATCTTTGTAGTGAAGGGTTTTGCTGGAATGTTTTTTTGAGACGCTGAATGGAAGCTGAATGACTGAGCCAATCGAATTCGTTATTGGTTTGGTTGCTAACATTTTGTTATAACCCACAATTACTTGGAATAGCATCTCCAATTATGTTCATTACACATATACACATTAGGGTAACTAGTAGATTCTAATACTAGAAACTTGTTGCTTTCAAATTATGTATACTTTTTTTTTCTATGTGCTCATTTGACATGAAATTACAGTCCCACAAAAATCACGATTTTGCAAGGTGCTTTTCTAATTTCGCTCAGTGTGACGATAAATCGATTAATCGATTATTTGGGTCGATTAATCGTATCGAATAACAAACAGCTGAAATGTGTTCGATTAGCTGATGAACGATTAATTTAAAAAATCGGGGATCACTAGTTCCACAGTCTGCTCACGGTAAGCCATATAAGGAATGCTTCGAGAGTACTGGGAGCACTCATTTCAATTCCATATTGCCGGTCAAAGTATTCTCTCTGTGCAAATGTAAAAAGTAAGAGAACATCGCTCGCTGCTGATGATACCAATACAAACAGATGAATTGAGGTGTATACGTATTCATTGGTCGTTAGAAGAGATTTTTCACTATCACTATCAAAAACTTAATAATACTTAATGTATTGAACTTTCATTGCGAAATCGCATGTGGAAGTGCACCTAAAAATGAATTCAAAACATAGAACAATTCGCTACAAAATCGTAGTATTTTCAAAAAATTGAAATGGATGAGGATTGATTGATAACCATCTCAATGTCTATGGGTCCTATTATACAATTCACATCGGGTGTCCGATTCGTTCGCAATCAATATCGTATCGAACGAAATTTCATTTTACGATATTCGATTCATTCTGATCGATACTCTTGTTGCAATCAGTGTGTCGCGAATTGCATATTCTAAAACGTTCTAAGAGTGTTTCACAAAGCGAAATACAGTAGAACTCCGATTATCCGCGAAATAGAGTGGCAAGGGCACTGCGGATAACACAATAAAAGAATAAAATGGGATGCGCACAGGGTAAAAATATATTTCAGCTAGAAAATTACGCATGAGCGCTATGTTGTTTACATCAATGATCAGATAATCCATGACCATTTCGGGAAGGTATTTGGAATTACAATTTACGAGTATGATTACCCGCCAGTAATTTTCAACGATCTATTGCATTTTCCTCATTTGATAAAAAAATCAAATATTGCTGTGGAATTCTCTTTCGCAAATAATCGGTGCTTTACTGTATTAGGGATGCAACAAACAAAACAAATTGATCGAAAAATTGTGATAGATGCATTGATAGTTTTCACTTGGACGTTCCAACCGTTTTACTCGATATCCATGATAGCTAAATAGAGCTAACGAGTAAAACTCTGCTTGACTCGAATTGTGTGATAGGAATCAATTTCATAGTATGATTTATGTTCGTAATATCTTTTTGAATTTATCTTTTGTCGTGGGTCTTTTTAGTTAGCGATCGCTATAGGAATATACGTGTACATTCCTTCAGTGAGAGCACACCAGTTCCTGCGAGACTGTCAGATTGAACTATTACCTGTTTTCGAGAGAAATAATCCCTCGAAACATTCCCATTGCCATTGTATAAACCAAGAATGCAGACCATCTTCCAGAGTGTTGACTGCCTGTCCACACAAACGTTACGTTCCTGTGTCAACGTCTTCTCCACACCACAAACACAAATGTTTCTTGTACTATTAATGAACCGACAACCAGACAACTACCATTTACATTGAGTAGCGAAAAAAAAACCAGAAATATATAGTGCTCTCGTCCATCCGAACGAATGATTGATGAGGAAGAGAATCCATTTTTTTGCAGAAAGAAACGAATGATGAGAATTACAGACAGTCTTCTACTACTTGGATATTATTTACACTAACGTCGTTTATTTCTAGAGCGACTATCCACCACAGATCGTGTAAACGCAGTGAGGGTGATGTTCCCGCTAACGGGAACGTTCCGGTGCGAGCGGTCCCAAAAATTGGGTGAAGGGAAAGATAGTGTGGGACACCCATTTAACTGCGAGTTAAGTGAGTGTCCCGCTAAGAGTAATTTCGGTTTGAGTATTCGTAGGGTGGGGAAGAAAGGAAGGCGGTCTTACGGATTAGTTCGCACGTACACTCCAAACTCACACAAACGCGCGTACATGCACACACACTCACAGATCAGACGCACACACGCACGAACACAGTTGGGAAAGCTTCTGTCTGAGAATAGGGGAGAAGAGTGTGTGTTTGCGTGTCTCTGAGGGAAAACGAATCATATTTACCTTCACAATCGGGCCCTGGGACGGGATGGGCGAGCTGGTAGCATTCGATCCCGAGCCAGCCGAACCGGACATGCGCGGTTTGAATGCAGCCATCGATTGCGAGACGCCATCGGCCAGTATGAACTGCTCGCGCAACTCGATGTTGGTGCGTCCCTTGGCTATGTCGGGGGTTGGGGTTTTGCGATTAAATTGGTTACCATGCGCGCGTGTCATCGGTGGCAGCAACACCATCATCATCATCATCATCATCACCACAATCACGATTAGCGACGATCAATTTGTAGAAGCGGGGGGATGTTAAGATCGATTTGGTTTTGTTGTTTACAGAACGAGAAAAACACAAAACAAAGTTGGGTTGTGGGACCAGGATCAGGAATTTGGGGCAGATATTGAATATCGAGTATGGTCAGTGTCCGTTGTCAATGATGTCGTGTGCGTTGAATAGAATGCAACCCGTCACCAGAATTGAATTCCGAATAGAAAAAAAACATGTCGCAAGTTCGGTCAGATTGTCCATTTGTGGTAAGGAGGATATACAAGGAAGTTCGGAGGCGCAGGATTTAGAAGTGAAAAAAAGAAAATACATAACACAATAAATAAAACAACTCAAGGTTCAAATAAATAGCAGTAGAAAAATCTTATCAACTAGCAATAACATAAGAAATAAAAAGGAAATATAGTTCCGGAGAAGTAGCAGCTCCGAAACAAATTATTAGCAAATCAAAATACTTAAACCTAGCAAATGATCAACGAAATAAACTACAAACTACATTCGGTGCAAAAAAATACTATAGCAAATCAGTGGTGGGTATGTATAATTAGCGTTCTTGGCAATCGAATGAATACAACAGCAGTTCTAAACGGCTTCTCGTGGTTTCATCTACTGGAAATTTCAATTTTGTCTAATTTATGATCATGTACAGTTCCCAGATAGAATCTTCTTCCAATTTGTCGTTGGGAAAAACAAAACAATATATGATGGAGGGACAAAAGCATGATGATTGAAACAAGTTTGAACAGGAGCAGATAATAAAATAAAGAAAGTAAACTTAAATAAAATACATTTCTCACAATACAAAACAAAAGTGATGCCAACTACGAAGCAGCTATTCGAGTGTTTAGTGAGCTCCAACCAAGCCATGTTATATGTGAAGCACTTAACGTCCTTAGTTAGTGTTTTTTTTTCTCGTGTGAGCGGCGCTGTCAAGAATCATTACCAGTGATAGATACCCATTATTAACCGTGTGAATTATTATACATATGTACATTCTCAATTATATATTCTGTTGATCTCAAAGTTATACCATTAGAATTGCTTCAAGGTGAATCGTCGGTGACCAGCTTTAGGCGGATAATAACAATGTCATCATAGTTGGTGCTCAATCTCAAAGACACACATTGAGCCCAGGATTGAAATGAGTACTCTATACAACCAAGGAACACACTAGGATATCAAATCTTCAAATTTGAAAAGAAACAAAATCAGTGGAAACAAAATGTAACCAAAAAATAGATTGAAATCTATTCTATCGGATACGCAGGATTCACACTCATATGATTCACACACGCATTATTTCCATTTTTTTAAACGAAACCGAGCAACTCAAAATGTATAAATACTTGTAATTTGTGAAGGTTCTAAAAGGAAGAGTAAAACGATCACTATTTATTAAAAGTTAGCTGCTTTTCTTGTTCCTTAAAATATTTCACGAGAAATCAACTCTAAGCAAATGAGATCTATTTCACTATTTCATATAATTGACATCAAATTCGAGCTTGAGCTCGTATGGACTTTCACTCGATTCCGAATTCGAGCTCGAAATCGAATTCGAACTCAAACTGGTACTCGAACTTGAACTAGAACTCCAATTGGAGTTGAAATTAGAGGACTCATTCGGATTTGTTGTTGGAGTTGGAGATATAACTTGAAATATAACTCCAACTCGAAATTCAGATCGAACTTGAATTCAAGCTTGAAGTTGAAATCGAACTCGAATTTGAACTTGGTTTCTAACTCGACACCATTGTGTTTCTATTGAAGATAGAGGTGAGGAAAGCTACGCACTCTTGAAAACAACGTTTATAATGTTTCTGAAATTCTAATTCGTGTTTGAATTCGAGTTCCAGTCTAACTTCGGACTCCAGTTTGGAAGCAAGTTCCCGTTTGTGAGAAGGATGAACAGAAAAAGCCGCTATGACAACTATGATAGGCCACGCAACAATTAGTTTCATGCTATTTATTATTCGAGTTCGGATTCAACTCTCGGAACTCGAATCCGAACCTGCACACGAGTCTTCGCTCGAAGAAAAAATAACGTGAACTTCGCTATCATATGGTTTATTACAGCTATAAACTCGGCCCTCTCATTGTCACGGACATGAGCTCGACCAGTACAAACTCGAAGTCGAACTCAAACAATATTCGAATTCGACTTCGAACACGAACTTGAAAGTGAAATCAAGGTCGAACTCGAACATGAATTAGCAATGTCAACAACTCGAATTCGAAATTGGACTCAAACTTGAGATGAAATTCGAATTCGAAATCGGTCTCGAGTTCGAGCTCGAACCTGAACTCCAAGACGAGTTTGAACTCTAACTTCAACTCCAACTAAACAGCTTTCGAATTGGTTCTTCAAATAGGACTCGAGCTAGAATATGAACTAGAAATTCAAACCAGCTTGATAACCCAAATTCACTCAAAATCAAACTTCAGAGGGTCTGCGTAGCCTAATTCCTAATTCCTAATCCTAAGCCTATATTCCAAAATCCTCCATATTGGTCGATTGGTCTTTTTCAAGGCTAGTAGCTAATGAACTTTAAAGTTTAAAGGCACTATTTTTTAACTATTTTCTATTTTTATCAATCAATCAGACTTCATGCTACAGTATAACTTTAAGTTCCTAGTTTAAATTTGAACTTGTAAGAGTGAGAAGCAGAAAGAGCAACGATCCTCGAATTATGACTCAGTTCTTGGACATCGAATATTAACTCAAAATCGAACCCGAACATGAATTTAAATCTGGACTTGATTTCGAATTCTAACTAGTAATCGAACTAGAAATTGAATTTAAATTTGAACTCGAATTGGAATTTGAACAAGAACATAAATTACAGATTCAATTTGAATTGAATTCTATCTCGAATCTAAATTTGAACTCAAAATCGAACTCAAACTCGAAAATTTAAATTTCGAGAATTTAAAAAAATCGAGTCAGAGTTTGAGTTTAAATTAGACCTCGAATTCTAATTCTAACTCAAATTTAAATTTGAATTTAGAGTCAAAATCGAACCAGAACACGAATTCCAATTTGAGTTCGAATCTAAAATTGAGCACGAAATCGAACCAGAACTTGAATTTAAATCAGAACTCAAATCTGAATTCTAACTAGAAATTAAACAAGATCACTCGAATTCCAATTCAAATCAAATTAAAATTTGGACTCGAATTTGAAATCTAACCAGAACACGAATTTTAATTTGAACTCGAATTCGAATATAATTTCGAAATCGAAATCGAACCAGAGCTTGAATTCAAATTTGAACTCGGAATCGAACCAGAACTTCAATTGAAATTTGAACTTAATTCGAATTCTAACTCAAAATCGAACAAAAACTTGAAAATAAATAGAACTCGAATTCGAATTCTAACACGAAATCGAATTCTAACCCGAAATCGAAATCGAATTGGATTCCAAATTCGAACTCGAACTCGAATTCAAGTTCTAATTTAAATTTGTACTCTAAACAAAACTTGAAAATAAATTGAATTCTCAGCTCGAAGTTGAACTACATCTACCCGGTCGGATTAAAATTTAAACTCGAAATCGAACCAGAACTCGATATTAAATTGGAACTAAAAATCGAACTCGATTTCTAACACGAAATCGAGCCAGAACTCGAATGCAAATTCGAACTTAAACCCGATTTCGATTTTTAACTCGAAATCGTATCAACACTTGAATTCGAATTCGATTTTTAGCACTAACCAGAACTCGAACTAAATTTGAACTGGAAATCGAGTTTGAATTCTTCAAATATGTGAATTTGAACTCGACCTCAAATATAAATTTGAGATCGAACTCGAATTCGATACTGAACTCGATTTTTAACTTGAAATCGAATCAAAACTCGAATTTAAATTCGATTTTCAGTACGAAAGCTAACCAGAACTCGAATTCAAATTTAAACTGGAGATGCAATTCGAGTTCTTATTCGAATATGTAAATTTGAAGTCGAACTCGAATATAAATGAGAACTCGAACTCGGATTCGAATTGTTCAAATATGTAAATTTGAACTCGAACTCGAATTTAAAATTGAACTCGAACTCGAATTTAAATTTGAACTCGAACTCGAATTTGAACTATACTGGGAACCAAACTCGAATTTCAATTTTTTTTTTATTTCATATTCGAATCCAACCACGAGATTGAGTCTGTGCTGGAATATAAATTTGAACTCGAATTCAATTTTTAACTCGAAATCGAATAAAAACTCGAATTTAAATTCGATTTTCAGCCCGAAATCTAACCAGAAATCGAATTCAGATTCAATTTCGAATGCGAATTCTAACACGAAATCGAGCCAGAAATTCGAATGTAAATTTGAACTCAAATTCAATTTTTAACTCGAATTCGATTTCCAGCTCGAAATTGAACTAGAACTCGAATTTTAATTTTAATTCGAAATTGAACCAGAACTTGAATTTCATTTTAAAATTTAAATTTGAACTCGAATTCCAGTTCTATCTCCAAATCGAACCAGAACCGGAATTTGAGCTCAAATTCTAATTCGAATTCGAACTCAAACTTGAGGAACTTTGTAAACTTCAATATATTAGAGATCTAAACGCGGTTTAATTTAAGATTATATATTCGATTACAACTGAGAAGTTGGTTCGTTTGAAGTAATATATTCTAATTCTTAATATACTTCATACAGTGTCTAATTCTTCTCCACAAGAGGAAAGAAGTCTACCGAAAGATATAGTTCGCTTAGTAGTTTTGAGGCCACGCAGTGAAGCTAGTATTTTTGGACCGTTGAACAATTGTAAGGCATAATCGTAATCATCAGGGAATAGACTACAATTCGATTGAACTTCAACTCTCGGAACGTGTATAAAAAATACTCTGCACTAATTGAATAAACAAGAGGACTCCAAGTACTAAACGTTGAAGGGCAGGTCTACATATCACGGGTACTTGGGTTGATTAGAATTCACCATCACTTCTCCATCATGGCAGCGCTTATTGTTTTGTTAGTGATTATAGAGAATCGAAAGTATTAGACAAACTACACAAACGCACACACGTACAATCCAAGAGGGTTGGGTTAGAAAATGAACACATTTGAAAAAAAACATATGCGGGATTAAGAGTTAAGGTTTGGGCAGTTTGTAAATGCACTTAAAATTAACTTAAACGAACACAAAAGGTCACACAAATTTGTTTTCAAACAGCAGTGGCAAAAAAAACGGTTTCGCTTTATTAAAGGCGTAAATATACTATCGAAACAACAACATTATTATAGGAAACATGGAAAGTGGTTTGCTCTCTAGATATATATATCTCGGCTCTCTAAGGGGACATATTTCAATACACGTGTCGTCCTATCGCAAGAAAACAAAATTGAGGGACTCGACGAACGCAACAAATCACAGCAATTCACAGCTAGGGAGAAAAACCAATTTTGAGGTGCTCAAATTGGACAGAAGATCAACGCGGCACTGGGCCTGTTTTGGGTGGGTTTTGGGGCTATTATTGGCTCTTCTCATTTAGGATAATGTAACGCGGCGATCCGCTTCTAGTTCTACTGCTATTATTACTAAACGAATTGCCTCTCAGATCATAGAGATTCAATTGAAATTTCTTCTTTTGCCAAAGTAACATTTGTTTAAAGCTTAGCTCGGGTTTCTTACACAGTGGACAACACGCCTCGTGTTGACGCGGATCGTTTGGGTTGGGGAGAGGTAGCACTAGCGCAACTGTGTCCCAAAAAAAAACAGTTCCGAGCATGCAATATGATTGTCACAAAAGGCGCGGGGTGTGATTGAATTCAAGATAGAGGAGAAAACAATAGATACGAAGCGTAGAAATGAACCCAAAAAATCGGTTACGAAACGAAACGGAACACATAATGTCACGAAAAGAAATGGCGGAAAGTGCGAAAAAGGAAGAAAAAAAACAGTTGACCATTTAATTTTTGTTTCGTTTAACAAACATCAGATGTGTTGAGAGCAAATTTTGACAGTTTAGATATTCCGATCGGTTTCATTTAACGGGAGGTTGGTGGTATCAAAGAAGAAAAGAAAGAAAAAAAGGAATCTTGATTAGTATTCAAATCGTTTGCCAAAAGCAATTGTTGTAAGTTATCACGCGATTAATCACACATTCAGTGGGGCGGTGGCATTGGCCACACTTACATCCTTCATTTCGATTGGTTAAAGCTTGCGAGTGTTTGTGTGTTTCCTTATATTTTTTTAATAGTATTAAAGGCGTGGTTGTATAAGCAGCGTTATTTGTTGGGGAACCATTTCTGATGAACGATGATTGTTAGAGGCGAATGAACTGCAAAGTTTAAAGCCTCTTAAAAACAAAGAAAGAAAGATGATTGTTTTAGGGGTGTATTGTTAATAAACAGAGTTTCCGCCGAAATCGTGTTTAACGCTCGAAACCAAGGATTAGAATTTGATTTTTGCGCGATGTGTTTCCAATGTTAAATAACCATATCCTCTTCCTGTTCTGGCATTGCCTTGTTTCGATATTAATTATTAGAGTACATTGGCATCTCTTCTGTCGTTTGATCGCATATGATTTTGCATTCTTACAAATAGCTTGAACTTGTTTGTGAATTAATATCTTACTGTTATCTGAAAAAGAGAGAAATCGCAATAATTGTACGTACCTCGGCAAGGATCGTTTTTGACCAAGAATTCGTCAAGTGCTACCCATCCGCCACCGACGCGGACCATCACAGTACTTCTCAGGATACGCACAAGACGCAACTTCTGGGAATCTCCGAACTGCATTTGACAATCAGCAAAGCATCATTCATAGTTCTCTAACCGATGAATATAACCTCAAAAACTTACCCTATATTTGCCTTCGCCGACCTGGAACACACGGAACTTCTGTCGACACGTACACAGCATCACCAACCGCTTGACTTCGTCGTGGATTTTGTCGGCGTCAGTTTTCGGCTTACGTTCTTGCCAATCCGGCCGGAGAGCCGCAATGAACTCCTGCCAGTCGATCAGTCCCTCGCCGTTACGATCGAACAAATCGGCCACAGCGTTCATTTCCAGCTTCGAGGTGTCGAATTCTGAGCGAGAAAAAAATGTTATGTATCGTTCTGATGTTAAAACACGCTCGAATCTCACTCGTTCCAATGATTCCATCGATGAACACATCCCGCGGTATCAGCCCATTGTTGTCCTTGTCCATCTTGCGGAACAAATCCGTCAACCGGGACTTCTTGTGGTTCATGAACTTGAGGAAACGCTTGCGCCATTCCTCCCAGCTGAACTGCCGGACGCGCTCCAGATCCTGTAGGTACAGCAGATGATCGTGCAGACGGCGCTGGCGTTCCCACGCCAGCATCCACACGTAGCGCCACTTGTCCCACAAAAGCTTGGCACGGGGGGATCGAAGCTCGGTTTCCGGTTGATTGCTGCAAGAAGTGATTGGGTCAGTATACGATGACTCGAACCCCAATTGTACGTACATCGAAATGGGAAGTGAGAATGATGAAATGAATGGAAATTTTGAGGAAGTTCACTAACTAAACCTTGGAACTCTTTTAAAAAGAACTACATTTTGTCTAACTACTAAACACCTACCCATTCACATCTACCTCGAACTAATGTTCCAATATCAAGAGTTACGTTGTTGTAAAATTTAGGTTTCATGGGTATTTTCATCATAAGTTGAGCTGGAATCTTACTATTCCTAACTCTTGTATGTCCAGAAATAATTTCATAAATGTTATTCACATACTTACAAGCATATTAAAATGACTAAAAGTAAAGAATTGAGACATAAATTCGATTCATATCACACTAGCTGACCCGGCAAACTTCGTCCCGCCCAATATGGACTTTTTGGTATCAATACTTTCAAACATTCACGTTTGCTTACTAAGAGAACGTTAATGGGTCTAATCGCAGAACTATTTATTCATTGATCTTCTAATTGACCCTTCGCAATTTCTTTTAACTATAAATACAAAAATCTCGTGTTACGGTGTTTGTGGTCGAGTCCCTAGAAATGACTCGACCTATTTCGATGAAATTATTCACAAAAAAATTGCTAAGCATGAGAATAAATTGTAAACTATATATGATACCGCTAGGGTACTGATTATTATATATTTAATACCGATTAGGGTGGTCTTATGCAGAAAAAAAAATCTGAAATTGTTTTCTTTCAAATTTGGCTTCAAACATATGTGTATTGTTTGTATCCAAAATTTTAAGCGCCTTCCCTCATTTTTAATCGTGATATTAGTATTTTTGAATAAACAATTATATAAAATATGCATTGTTCCATTATTCATATAATTTCACCGTCGTTCATTTTTTTTACGTTGTTGAAAAACAGATGGCGCTACGTTCACTCCATCGAACTTTCTCCCACACTTACGCAAGTTACCTTAATTCGTCTAGAGCCAGAATGAACACATAGAATTATTGAAATTCTGCAAATCACACATGCTCGGAGTGCGAAATGACAATCACGCTATTGTCATCAATCCAGATAAAACTCTAGCTGGAGTGCAGGTGTTTAGATTCAATGCGCAAGCGTTGCTTGAATCATGGTAAGCGACTGCACAGTGACGCGAGAAATTGTGGTTCCGAGAAGAAACAATAATCTGGAATTCATCGTTGACACACACCGTTCATAGGGCTTCCGCTATGTTCATTTTTGATGGCACTAAAGTTCCCCACGTTCGCCTTCTCAACTAATTCTAACTAAATGCCTTAGTCATTCTGAGGGGACAAGACGGATATTGCATAAACATTAAACAACGAGACCCCGCCACAGGTACCTTATTCATTATGAACATCTTTTCTCATTTTGAATTAATATTTATGTCTTTGCTATTGGCAGGCCAAAACGCAATGAACTGTCATAACATCAGCGTATGTTCAAACAAAAATACGGCAACGTTGCCACTCAATACGACATAGATGACACTGAACTCCGTGTTCTATTTCTGTGAGACCAAAAATGATAACGGATTTTCGGGTGGAATGAACCCGCTTTTTAAAACAAAAATTATATATCACAAATAGCTCCACCGCATCAAATATGTGTTCTATGTAAAAAAGTAACACATTCTCTGCAAGTTGGGAAAAATCTTGAACGAAAATTGTGTCTGACGATGATTTTATATTATGGATAAAGTTTTGGTGGAAATGGAGGTAAATATAAATAGAAAATATTATTATAGAAAGGAAAGTTAAGTTATGGTCAGAACTACATCTTCTAAATAATCTAACGATACGAATAATACGAATTTCATTCAAATTTGACAAATTTAAAAGATCAAACATGTCAGTTACTCACATTCGAAATTTGGTTCCATTTGCTCTATAAATTCTCGAGTTATGTAGAAATTTGTGTTTGTTTGTAGGGACTCTAAGGAAGTGTTGGAATGAGTGTACCATTCCTGAAGCTGCTCTTACTACCAGTTGTTATGTTTTCTCGAGCGACCGCCGAATATGGAACAGTGAAAGGTAGATATGGCCGCATTTCAAATGAACTACTTCTCTACAATTTGTTTTGGTGCGAAAAGCATTGGTGAAAACCGCTTGGATCGCTCGAACAGAATTCCACCAACAAAAAATGCAGTTCGAGGCTAAAGAAACAAATCTCTAAACCCCACATATTTATAATTCACTAAGAGATCAATAATTCGATAAGCTGTTACGATTATCTGAACGAATGCATTTTTTGCTTCGGAGAGGATACATGAATATGGTTTCACTATTCTTCATCAGACAAATTTTCACTACTATAATCCGAAAAAATTGCTGAGGTCTACTGTCAGTTGTTTTCTGTCCTATTCTTCAAATTTATGTTTATTTCTCCACCTGCTCTAAATTTCCTCCACCATCTATGGTAAATTTATTATTACCTTCCAACAACACTACAAAATACTGAAAGATACTAACTGCTATTCGTATTCATAAACTGTAACTAGGATGATAGATTGACATGTATAGAACGGTTCAACTCACGACAGAGTGAATCGAACCCACTAAATTAGAATTCCGCTAATTAGACAACCGAACAATAGAAAAAAACACACGCAAATAACAATCCGGGGTTAACAATGAGTAGTACATGAAGTGTTAGAATGAGGATGATGTATAGGTGAGCGACAGGCAGTCTACATTCCCAACCTCCGCGGAACCAGAACTGCCCGCGAATGAGATTTTTTTCTCTACTGACTAACTATACCTTGGCGAAAATCGTGGACCATAGTGCGGCAAGCGATCCCTTTCCGGTGTTTGGGTCTCACGTCCAGGACTCACGCGACTGTTTAATGTAATGTACACACGCAACACATATACAGATAGGTATGGTTGTTCGTATTTTTGATATTTGTTTTTGTTTTTTTTTTGTACACAAATTTTACACAAAACCAGTACACAACACACACATAGATATAGAGGAATATAAGAGAGCGAGAAGAAAGAAGAAAATAACATGCATTCAATAGAGATTACCATACGGTCAACAGGTTGGTCGTAATGCCGCCAATGTTTCCGTGTAAAAAGCGAACCGTGCGCGAAGCTCGCGCATCGGTTCGCGATTTTCACGCATTGAATGACATTCGACGAGTAGAGGAGTTTTGAGCATGACAATGCGATACACACCTTGTACGACGTGAATTAAGCCCCTGATCGCGCGATCCTTTGAAACTAGAGGTATGAATAGAATACAGTACAGTGAAAAAACAAACAAAAAGAGAAATTAGCACAAAGAAAAAAAAAAACACACAAACAAGAGACGTGAGAAAAATGGATAAATATACCATTCGATTAGTGACAGGAGGATATTTGAAAAACTATTAGTTTAACACGATCGTTCGCGCTGGAATGTTGTAAAGATGCGTAAATGAATTAGAACAAACCTTTGCTTTCTTCCTAGAGTGCCGTAGTCGGGCGAATGTTCGCGCAAATCGGGTTGTGATCCTTTACTGCGCGTTGAGGATGATGGTCACGCATGTACACATACACACACATAAACAAACATGGTTATAGTGATACGGTAAAAAACGAAAAAAAAAGAAAAAAAGAGCCACGCAAAGCACGTGATCGTAAAACAAAAAAAAACAGTTTGTTAATCATGCCACACAGAAAAAGTCAAATCTAATCGTGCGCACTTGGGCAAGCAAAGTGTTAATCCTGCAATACTTACACTGGTGTTTTGAGCACACCGCGAGATGGTTTCCGCGCTTCTTTCAAGCCCGGCGGAGGCTGACGGGGTTTACAGGCCCGGTCCACCTCACCTTGGCGGCGAGCAGTGTTCTCCATGAATTCCTTGTGATCGGCGATCAGCACTTCGAGGGGTGGAAGCTCTTCCGGAAGTGGTTCCTGTTCGAGATCTGTTTGGAAAAATACACCACAAAATAAACGAATTAATTTGAGAAAAAATAACGAAATACTCACTCAACAGCGTTGCTTCCAATCCGACCAACCAAGCCAACAATTCCTCGATCGAATCATCCAAATCCTTCAGTGACTTCAGATGGGTTTCCAGCTTACTTTGACGACTGAGGGCCCATTGGGAAATTTCATCCCATCGCGATTGGATGATCGAGATCCAATTCTTGATGATCGGAACGGCGTCCGGATGAGCCTTACCCAAAATCGCATGAGCAAGTCCGAGTGTTTCTTCCTTTTCGAACTCTTTCTCACGCAGATCCTTCATGAAGCGAGCGTGCTCTTCCAGCAGATCGTTGGCCTGATGTTCATCATCGGGAGCGGCAGCGGCAAATCGTAGCTTCTGCTCGGCCTCAGACAACCATTCGAGCAGCATGTGGACGGATTTGTGCAGCCGCTCCGCTTCCTTCAGCGCAACTTCGAGCCGCGTTTTGCGCCGACCACTTAGGCTTTGAACGTCTTCCCAGAGTTTCTGCAGTTCCTTCAAGTTCTTGGATGTTTCTCTGGTTTCGTCGCTCTTCTCGAGATCTTTGCCGGTCTTCATGACACTCTGCATCTGGGCGGAACGCTTGTCCAGATCGGACTCCAACTGTTTGTGGTGTTCGACCAGCGTTGTTACCGTATCTAGATCACCATGAACAGGGCCGTCATCAGCGAGGCGTGCCTTTGCCTTGCGCAACCAATCGAGCAACGCTTGCAGCGCGTCGGCAAATTGTCCGGACAGCAGTAAAGCTTCTTCGAATTTACGTTGGCGCTCAACACTCTTATGGCAGACGCGTTTCCACGAATCCTTCAGCTCGTTCATCATTTTCGACAGCACCGGTTCGTCGGTCTTGGGGGCACGATCCATCAGACTCTTACCGTTTCGCATCGTGCTGTCGTAGAAGCTCTCCTTAGACTGCAAGCTGCGCTGAATCTCCCGCAATTTCTCCAGATGTTTCTTGATCTTAGCCGCGTCATTGCTGGTCTCTTCTGCCAGTGTGTCCAACGTGGTTTCGGTTTCCTTCAACCACGTGCTCAACTGCAGCCACGTATCGTGGAACTCACGAGCCTCTTTGTATCCATGGTCAAGGGCACGAGTTCGTTCCGCAGCCTTCGCAACAACACGCTCCCAACGGTGCTGCACGGATACAAGCAGATTCTTTATCAGAATCACGTCCTGCTTCTGGCTGAAGTACTTGAGATGAGTTCCCTTCTTGTCCAGCAGTAGCATCGATTCGCGATGAATCGACACGTCCTTCTGCAGCACCTTGTGTTCTTCCATTTGCAGCTGG